>NW_028288923.1:5062500-5255000 GCF_059628265.1 Tinamus guttatus
AATTTTATGATTTTAGTCATTTAAGAATGAAGGAAGGTGTTTTGAGCCTACATGCAGAGGTATTTGGCCCCGGGCAAAGGACTCGAGGGCTTTCGCAGCGCCCCACAGCATGGGGTGACCCAGGTGCCCAACGGGGCTGTGTGTCACCTTCTCTGGCCAAAAACCCCTTCAGGGGCCGGGTTCCACCCCTCTTTCCAGGCAGCCTAACTTCAGGTCACAGCTTTGTTTTTTTGCTCTCTCTATATGCAAACTAAATTTAAAGCTTTTCAAAATCACTTCAAAATTCCAAGTTGCATAAAAATCACATAGCTACGTAAAAGCCAAAACAAAAGCATTCTTAAAGGTGGGGTTTTCAAAGAGATCTAATGGGTTCAGTGCCCAGTGGGCAAGGCCACTTCAAGACATCACAACCCAGCTAAGAGTTAAATATCCTCCAGCCAAAAAGGACTATCTGCAGGCAGTGAAAGGATGGGGTGATGAGCACCGAGTGAGCCAGTGACGCAATGAGTGAGCTCCATCATGGATGGGCCAGCAAAGCAATCACCAGAAATGAAAGAGCTGCCCCCACGACTCACCAAGGAGCCCAAACCAAACACCAGGAACAGCCAAAGGGCCGGGCTATTCCCTGAGAAGGGAGGACGCTTGCGTAGTCGGCCACGTGAGGCGCGTGCTGAGCCGGGGCGTGTGGCTGCAGGGCAGCGTCGCTCTCCGTTTGCGGTCAAGTCTCTCCAAAGGGGAGCGCAGGACCAACGGGACTGGCACGCACAGGGGTGGTACAAACGAGGCAAAAGCACCTGCAGCAGCACTGGCTCCTTGGCATCCCTTTCTGAGCAGTACTCTTGGGCAGTGCAGTTGAACTGAGCTGAACACCACAAAATATCTGTGTGCAGAGGCATCAACGTCCCCCTCATGTAGCTGCAGGAACACAAGCACTGCTGGTAGCAGGGCTGGAGACACAGGACACACCATACCCTGCTAGCACAAACAGGTACTTTTCCCCTATGCATAGTTCCTGAAAAAAGCATTGGCTTTGGGCTCTTTCCAGTGAAACGCCCCAGGACATGGTGTGGGAGTCAGGCGGAGCATCTGCACTTCATGACAAATCGCCTGCAGGACTAAGTTCTCCGAGCTACACATTTATCTTCTGACTGTTCCTGTAAAGGTAACTTACAGCGATGCAGTGTGACTTATAACGTGCAGTATTTACAAGAAACACGCATCCTGTTTTCACATTTCTATCGCCGCTCAGGGAATGGCTCTCTGCAATCCACTCCCTCCTGGGTCCCTTCGTCTCCATCGCAGTGGGGTCCAAGCTTCTCCTCAGAGGACTCGTCCCCAGGCGGCTCTGCCGCCTCTGCTCAGCAGAGGTGGCACAAGACGCGTCCTTCCAACAGCCCTTCGGCCCCAGCACCTCCGAGTGGCACCGCACCGGGGCAGGGAAGCCGCCTGCAGGGCTGTTGGCTCCCTGCTAGGGGCGAGGGCTGGAAACCCTGAGCGGCTCCTCAGCCTGCGCTTTACATGACTGAAGGAGAACTGATACCCCATTGGCAGGTAATTAGCACTTCAACTAAGAACAGTTATTTAAGGCATTACGGACCAACCTCCAGCATTCCGCAGGATTCATGTCCCTCACATCTAAAGGCATTCTTGTTTCTTTTTAAGAAATACCATATAAAGCATCCATGCAACATTTAGGAGATGGTCAGAATGATGTTCTAGACACAGATTTCTCTGTATCTGTAAGGGTAAAAAATAGCAAGACTAGCATAACAGGGTCCCATAGGCTTTCCTTGCACCCAGCAGTCAAGACACCCCATCCAAGCCAGATCCGGGCTATCCCCAGGGCCATAAGGTGCATTTCTAAAGCCGCTAAAGCCCAGTTGCTGCTGGACTAGTCCCAGTTGCTGGGAATCCAGCCAGGTTGTTATTGTGCAAAGAAACTTCTGGCAAATTCATTCATCCACGGGGAGCTGGACCCATCAATATCACAGAAAAGGCCTTAACAACACCACATCCAAACAGGATGGGGCAGCAATCATAAAACCAGGCGTCAGGGTTGCAGCTCCTGCGGGCTGCTGCGCCTCTGCCCCTCACAAGTCAAACAGAGGAGCACATCCTAGACACACGTCCAGTCCTGCCGCCACCACCACCCTGCCCTCTTCTAGCACCCCTTCGGCATCTCCTACCTGCAGCTGCAGCCGGGGAGGCGCCGTGCCAGACCCAGTGGCCGCTGGGTGACCAGCCGAGCTCGCGCTGCGGCCCCTTCTTGCAGCCCGTCCCGGTGCACTGAGGAGAAGAAAATCCAGACACAGGTCAGGTCCTGCTCCAGAGGTGGACGCTTCCCGCTCCGGCAGGCGGACGCGTCCTGATCCCTTCTCCCACGTGGCTGCTCCCTCTCACCAGCTGCGCCGCGCTGCCCCCCGAGCCCCACGGCCACCCGGCACCCTGGGCAATTCCAAACCAGGGGCTTTAGAGGAAGCCACCTCCTTAGCAGTGAAGTACTTAGGGTGCCTCCCTCTGAACAGCTGGGGTAGCCTCCAAGAGCTGGTGGCTGGGAGCAGGTGGCAGTGCAAGAACATGCAGTTTTTATTCTTGGCTTTATGTATTTGTCCTTACAGAAGTGTTGTGTGGAAACTAGTAGAAAATAATCTCCATGCTCTCAAATAAGGCAGGATGATCTGACAACCCTCAGAAGACACCTGGTTGTCTGTTAAACCAGGTACATTTTTAAGCAAGTAACATAGTTGCTTATTGCACTTTCACAGATCTCTCTTGGTTTCACCCCATTCATCTCCACAATTGTTTTAGAAAGGCCAAGGTATTTTGCCTTTTACAGGAGCCCCGATATCCTGCCTCGGAAGCCAGGCAAACAGGGAGGCCAGAGGACTGCAAGGGAGAGGTTTTGCTTATATTGATTTGTAGGGATTTTTTTTCGTTAGTCCTAGAGCACATCTTCCAAAGCAGCAGTGCAGTACCTCAAAGCATATAAAACACCACTCTTTTAGGAACTGACCTGCCACACGTGGTCCTACGCAGCCCACTTGCTGCTCTGCCAAACACCATCCTTGCAGCCTGCCAGAAGTGCTGGGACCATCAGACTCATCCATGTGCCCAGACAAGGGCCCGGAACAACTCCCGGGGGCCCCATTGCAGAGGAGGCTGCACCCCCACACAGACATCCCACAGATGAGGGCAGTGGGCAGCCACCCCACTCTCCTGCAGCCAGGGCAGGAGCAGGAACTCAGTGTCAGCAGCGGGACGGCAGTAGCTGTGGTGGGAACAAGCCTCTCTTAATCCACCTTTACTTCATTTTGACTTGCTCATCTGAAGCAACTGCTGGTTCACAGCAATAGAAGCAGTCCCTGCAAAACAAACCACGTTTTATTCTACCTAGAGAAGGTGTTAGAGCATTTGGTTTTACAAAGCATGCTGGCTTTTACAGCACAAGAACACCACGGTCTTAGACGCCTCCTCTTCAGGAGCAACAGGGCTGAAACTGGTGTTGCTGGCCCAGCACACCCAGCGCCCAGCCTGAGTGGGGCCACCCATGCGAGGGGGCCAGACTGCCCCTGTCTGGATCCCAGCTGCCCCAGAACTGTCTCCCCATCACCTCACCCCTTGCTCAGGCCCCCCCGACCACCCCGTGCCGACCAGCTTTGCTCTGCCACCCGATCTCACGCCGAGTAAGCTGTTTTGCTGCATGTCAGCACTGCTTCTCCAAGCAACACAACTGTTAATCAAATGGCAAAGACACAACAGCTACATACACATTAAATATCTAGCGATGGGGTGATGAATGATTAAAGAAGTTAATCTATTCTGCCATACTCTGCTCAGACCATACCCTTACAAACAATCAATAGCAATAAAATGTAACATTTATATTGGGCTTTTCTTTTCCAGAGCACTGCAGGGCCGTTAATTAACCAAGAGCAAAGTGGTCCTGATACAGTGCAAGCCGGCACAAACTTGTTGGTGTTTTGCCTACCCGAGCGGCTCCGCTCTCGCCATGCCCTGGTGCGCGTGCTAGCGAGGCCATCGCTTCACTCCTACTGACTCGCATGAAAACGAATTCCCCCCTAGCACAGGCCTTTGCAAAACCTTGGCCTCCGTATTGGGAAAGCTGCAGGTTTCTTGAACGTTCTTGTATTTTTAGCCATGAACAGAGTCCTCTCCCATGTAAGGCATAGGTTAAAGATGAGGTTGAGAAGATGCGTTTTTAGCGGTTGCACCGATCCCAGCTGCAGGAGCAACTGCCCAGTTGCTATTTCCCGCCACCAGGACAGTCCTCTAACCGTGCCAGCACCGCGCACTGCTCCCCATCCATCCTCATCTGTGCACAACTACACAGAAAGAAGCAGCACATCCATCCCCAGCCGTGCCCCCACAGGCATCCATGAGGCCGGACACCACGTACACAGCAGGACGACTGCACTGAAGAGCAGCAGGAGAAAGGATGCAAGAGCTTTGTAGAAATATGTATTTTTACATCAGAGTCCATTATAAATACAAAAAAAAGAAAAATGTGGGCATTTGAGACAAGTCTATTTTATGAATGCAAGCCACCTGATGCAATACGTGAGCAGAGCTGGAAGACAAAAGGTAGGAGTAGAAGCGTGGCGGCCGCCAGCCTCATAGCCCCGCGCTCCTGTAACCACTGTGCCTTGGAAAAGGCCCCAGGCACAGGGCAGCAGCACCAGGAAAGGTGTTTGGGGTCAGCTCTGCACAAGGCTGGGCTCTGCTTGCTGCCGCTGTTTGACACCAAGCGAAGCAAGCGGGCCTGGGCAAAACGTCGGTGGCAAATGCCTTTAGAGCAGATGGATGGGTACATCTGCCTGCCTGCCAGAAGCTCAGCATCCTCAAGGTCTCTGCCTCTCTAAGGGTTTCAAAACACAGACACGTTTGCAGTGGGGGAGGCTGCAACCTCCTGCTTCCCCAGGACTCTGTGCTCCAAATCCATAGCACCGCTCCAGGTTGCCAACAGGGAGACCCATGCGAGCATGACACCACGGACTGAGCAAAGCCAAGAGATGCAGAAGCTGGACACAGAGACAGAAGTTCAGCTAGGTTTGCACTGAATATTGCATGACCTCATGGCCATGGCATGGGACGCGAGCTCTGCATCTGCACCTCCTGCAACAACACTGAAAAAGCGCTTATTGAGTGTATGCAGCGGTGAGAGGGAGGCACTCAGACTTCCCTGGCTCACTTTCATCAGTGATGAAATGGAGATGATACCTGCTAACGCATCTCAGCAAGGCTCCTCCATTCCATTTGCGTTAGCTCAAAGGTGCCTGGAGCCGACAGCCTCCTCCTGGGAGGCCCAGTGTCCCCTCGTCCCCAGCGTGCCACGTTTCTCCACCCACCCGAGACCCCCACATACAGAAGGAAACATCTGAAAATTATGGAGGAGGGAACTGGGCACTGAGGGAAATCAAGAGGTGGAAAAGCATATGGAGTTGGCAAAGAATTAGTCACTAAATATTTTCAGATCAAATAAGTGACATTTAGAGGGCTCCAGACCATCACTTTTATGCGAATCACCGAAACATCCTCTGATATGGACCTCCACAGCCACAAACGTGAAGCACAAGGGGACACAGGAAGCAGAACGCTGTGGAAAGAGGGAGCTGCATACTGCAGGAATGCAAGAGTCTGATCTGTGTTATTTTTTTTGCTTAAGGCCACCTAGCAACAGCGCATAGGTTAATCCTCCACAGACTGAGCAGACAGCATCAGCCAACAGAAAACAAAACATCCCCAGTAGAGAAAAATCAGAACAAGAATTACCCATTTGTGAGAGGGTTGTAGCAATAGGCAGCAACAAATACGAAAAAGGTAAACATGACACTCTTGAAAAAGGAAGATTTCCCTGTAAATAGAGTTATTGTCCACCTGGTTATTAAAAACACAAAACGAGTGGCACAGCGTGTGGCGGGAGCGAGGCGCATCCTGCTCTGCGGGGAGCCACGCTCTGCTCCGCGCTGGCTGCCACGTGAGGGAACGCGGCCTGCTCCGTGCTCGGAAACGCGGTGAGGCAGAGGCGCCTCTGGGGAGCAGCCAGGCACCATTACCTAACGCCGTCGCCTTTTCCTTCCACGGGATGAAGAGGCCGGGGTCTCCAGCCCAGCTCTCCTCATGCCCTGTAGTTCATGTAGACGCTGCCCCTGCTCGTGCTGGCCAGGCCTGCGGTGGCCTCCGTGTGCTGAGCTCATGTCTTGCCAGACGTGACTGGAGGCCACGCCACATGTCACACGTGCACCAAGAGCTTGATTTTACCACTGAATCCTATTTAATACAATGTGCTGCCCAAAATAGTGGCCTAAAAGCTTATTAAAGAGGCAGGGAGCATTTCTGGAGGCACGAGAGCAAGGCGAAGCTGTGGAAAGACGATGTGAAGCAGCTGCGTTGGGCAGAGGGGTGTGGGCAAGATCTGACCAAGTTTTGGCTGCCTCCGCACAGCCGAGCAAGCTCCTGGGCCAGGACAGGGCAGCGGCAAAATTCATATTTGCACCCGCAGAAATGCCTCAAAACTTAAACTAGTCACTTAAACATGAGTCAAGAGGAGGATATTACACTTTTGTATCCCATTGGCTGCTCTTCCCTAAACACAATCGGACAAGCCCAGACTTTTGCCACAGACTTGGGAAGCTGCTTTGCAGCACCAGGGCTCAAGTGCCAGGGCTACAGCGAGCCTGCGAGGAGGATCAGCAGCCAGGGGAACACCATGTGTTTGGTAGCACATGGATGAAGTGCTCTGCAGGCCATGCTGAATTCAATTAATGTAACCCTCGCTTCTTACTTCATTAAGAAACACAGTCTACTTGATACTGTAACTTCATTTCACTTATACAATCATATGGAGGATATTAACTCTCTCTTTATTGTGAGGAAATTAAATAAAAAAAGGAATATTAAAAAAACTATATTGAATAGGTAGGGAGATAAATCCTTTTGTCACAGTAAATTATCTATATTTCTACTTAAAATTTTTCCTGTCACGCTAATCAGCAGCAGTACCTCATGGATCTGAATCCAGAAAAAGGCCTTTGCTTGCAGAGGTCAATACATAACCTCTGGAAGAAGCTGGTTTAAAAGCATCACACTCACACCAGTGCACATCCCACAGCGACAAAGAGGATAGTGCAGGAACAGACTTGCCCAAGCCACTAGCGACTGGAGTTGAAGCAGTGGGAACACCCCCATTAGCATAAATAATTGCTTTTCCAACACAAAAGTCCCCACAGTTAATTTCCCATTGAGGAACTATGGGCTGCTAAGAAAATTAAAGGTCAAAGGTTCGTTACTGGGACAAGTAGAGCACGAACTTTTGCAAAATGCCTCATTGATTAGCACCATCTCTTGACCTAAAAGAGAAACTCTGAGGAGAACTAATAGGAAGTTGATTCCTGCTGGGGTTTATTGCTATTAAGCATTATTATTACTGATTTTGGTTCCTCATTTTCCTTTATAAAAAGACAACAGAGAAAAAGACAGATACAGGTTGATTTCCATCAACCTGGCTCCAGGTTTGGCTAGTCACATTACCAGGCAATATGAGAGTTGCACACACAGATGCTGTTAAAACAGCCTTTCTAATTAAATTCCAAGAGAAATCGGGCAGGACTCATTCCAGTTCCATCATCTTTTGATTAACTATCCTCACACACTAGGAAAGAAGATGTGACCTCTAATTTTTTTTGAGAGATGTGCTGTTTTTAGTATTAACCACACCGTCTTTTCATTGTTCCTTGAGCAGGGTTGGGAGGAGAAATATAATTACACACAATGGGGGTATAATTCATACATTAAAAGTGACATTAAAATGCTAGATAAAAATATAGCAATATGAGAGCTTGCCCATCACTCCTGTAGGGATTACTGGCACCCTCCAACTCCGCCACTCACAAGGCTCTCGAGCCAGCGCCGCGGGAAGCGCGCAGGATTAACGCTGCCGGGCTCTGACCCCGGCCGCTGGGGAGGGGGCCGCGAGACGCCCCGTTTCAGTCGCTGGTGCGGCCCCTGGCTGCACGCCCGGCTGGGCCCGGCGCTGCTGGGCTTTACCAGCCTCAGCACCTGGGGCTGAGCTCCTGCAGCGCACCAGTGAAAACTCCCATGGATGCAAACTCAGGTTTTGCGGCTTAGGTGCAGCCTCAATGGCACAGGACCATTTGGACAGCGAAGGAGGCCCCAGCAGCTGGGCTAGAGCATCCTCTCCACTCATCTTCACCAAGATAAGGTTCTTCCAGACCCGATCCAGAGCCTAGTGCTACTGCCACAGGACCCAGGAAAACATAGAGGGCTCATGGCATAGTAAGAGCTCCCTGCAGCACAGGTGCAATACCTGCATCACTGCAGACACCCGTCACTCGAGGTGGGCAGCACGTGGCCCCACCATGACGCTTCTCACCTCACGTCGCGTTTCCTCAGCAGCCCAGCTCACACAGCACAGAGCCGTGCAGCATGGGCACATCCCGTACCTTCCTCTAGCAAACGTCCTAAAGACATTTTCTCTTTGCAGCACTGCTTAGTGGTTATGAGTAATTATTTCCTGCAATACTATTTTCCACAGCTTTAAGAGTCGGTGATTTATTTTACTACTGTCCACCTATTAAATTTTCATCTTAGTAGGAGAACGGATGTTGAGCAAGAAGGCGGCATAGGTTGTGCATGATCATACATAATAAAACCGGCGGTAACCTTTCATGTTCCACTTTCTTGAGCTAAGTTTCCAGAGGGCTGATACCCCTTTGCCAAGAGCATTACCAAGAAGCAATACCTACAAACACCAGCTTGAACTTACCATGTCCCCTCTTTCCAGCAGGGCTGCACACAGAGCTGGCACTGTCCCCCAGGAGCAATCCAGATAAACTCGGGAGCTGTAGCAATGCCCAACACACGTCCTATTGCTGGCAGGACTTCAAGCAGCTCACTGGGAAAAGCCGTCCGTGCGTTCCAGCAGGGAGCCGTGAGGCGGGCTCTGCTCCAGTGTTCTGCAGGGCTCCTGCAGCACTTCGGGATGGCTTTCATGGAGGGGAACCACAACACCCCACGCAGAGCTCCGATACCAAGAGCCGACATCATGGAAAACCCAGTCTCTGATAACAGTCTCCTGCCACGGGGGCAGAAAAAGTTTTGCCAGGCTTTTTCGCCTGTCATCTCTGTCTACTGTTATCCTTCCTTGCTCCGGAGTAAGGAGGTCAGCCAGACCCACGCAATTAGAGGAAATTGTGCACGGTTGACCTTGTAGCCTGCCAGGCCCTTTCAAGTGTGGGCAGTCTTTAGCAGGAACAGCATAGCAAACACAGAAGAGAGGTGCTGATAGGTGGGAGAATGAGATTGTTAAGACATTTTTTCCCTCACTCTCCGCAAACTAAGATAGTACCTCTGCCACTTGGGTGAACTTAGGTTATTCCCACTCATATCTAGCAGCCCATGGTTTCTTCCTTCATCTTGACTTCTGCTATTTTCATTCTGTGATGTCTGTACTTTTGCACTATTGGGAGTGGATTGTGTGTGGATCACTAACTTTTGGACAGGTCAGCTATCTCAGCCTGAGCACCACTAGATGGATACTAATAAGAGGAAACGAATACATCAAAGAAAATTCTCTCTTTTTCTCCTCATACCCCTCTCCCAGGCACACTGCTTTCTTCTGCTCTTGTTGTTGCTGCCCTTTCTCGCTCTGCGTTTATGCTCTGATTTCTGTAGATGGTACTGTACCAAGAAGAGATGAAGATTGACTTTCTAGGTCTGCTGGAACTACCTGAACAAGTCAGTGTGGAGCCTGCAATTCAAAAGGCACAACGTTAAAAAAAAGACAATGGATGCTACAAACTGTGCACAAAATTTAACAAAACAATTAGATCAGTGGCTGTTAGGAGATGAATGACGAAGCTGTGGGGAACATGTCTATGGAGTTTGGAAATGGATGTTTGAAAGAAAGAACTAACCCCTCGACCGAACTGGGCCCTCCAGTCAAATTAAGTCGTTTGACAGCTGGACATGGCTGTTGCTAATTGGCCTAGATGGACAAGGCAGACCTGGAGAGTATCATCAGCGCTTGCTTTGTGGGGTGAAGATGAGGTGCAGGAGCCCTGCAACAGCCAAGCAAACCCCACTGTGCTTTGTTCAGCCATCACCTCAGGGGGCTGTGAGTGGAAACGGGTTTGCTGTGGCTGCTAGAACAGTTTTCCTCAGGACATTTCCCCAGGACAACTCAATTCCCCCCTCCCTTGATGGCCAGTTGCAGAATCTGGAGCAGGATGTCACTGGCCCTTGTGTCAGTAACAGCAGCACTTGCCCCCTGTGCCGACAGACGCAGTATCCAACACTGAGCAGTCGCATGAGGCGATGGCAGGGCCCTTCCCGACAGCTGGGGCAGCCAGGAGCTCCCGGCCTCACTGCTGCCAGCACACAGGGGTCCCCCTGCACCACCACTGCATTTCGCCTGACAGATCTTTGCTAGCACTGATGTTCCCCACAAAGGCATGGCTCCAGGGCCACTTCACACATGTCCCAGGTAGGGAAAAATGGAAAAACAGTCAACTGGATCTGGACTCAGCAGGATGCAACAAGCAGGTATTCCCAAAGCACCATTTCCAGAGCCCCTCTACTTGAGCACTTCTGAGGCGAATAGCAAGTGCTGTACGAGTTGGAAGGACTGATCCTGGGCTAGAGCTCCTGTTTCTGGTTCACTGGCACATTACAAAAGATCAGACACCAAGGAGGAGAAACGAGGTGTCTCGGAGCAGCGACGCCTGAGATGAGGCGAGTAAACGTCTGGTCAACCTGCCAGCCCGGGAGCGAAGCGAGGTCAGGCGCACGGGCTGGGCTGCCCGACACCAGCCCTGGGCGCTCTGCACAGGCACTGCAGGCACCGCAGCGCTGGGAGACACGGGCACACACACACAGCCTGCGGATCGACTCGCCTTCGCGACTCTCGCTCTTCCCAAGCGCGCACCTGGGGCAGCATCTCAGACACTAAACATGGGCTGCTCTGACCCTGGTTGCTTTTGAAACCTCACTCCACGCTTCTGGACAGGGCTATATTCTTCCCTGGTGGCCAGACAGAGAAACTACAGTAAATTTACATTTTTCCAGCACAAATATTTTCTCCATTATTTGCTGCTAGCTAGAAAGCAGCAGGTGGGAGGACAGAAAGGGTCAGCGACCAGCACTGCTCCCATGGGCAGGAGAGCACAGAGGCTGCCCAGCAGCCATGGCCAAAGGCTGTGAGCACAGGAAAGAGGGAATGCGGATGCTGCAGACACACACACCCCTAAGTTAGTTTGCTCTGAAGGCTTCACCAGGCCAGGATTCCAGAAAAGCAACATTTTGTGATCCCCACGTACCTACCCAGGCAAGGCTCCCAACATGGTGGTCAAGCAGTAGCCATTGTCCTGCGGTGCCCAGGACAGCCAGGCTCCTAGGAGGGAGGGAGACCCTTCCCTCCCAACCAGCATCGCCCCATCCCTCGGGCCTGCCCCGCTCACCCAGCCATCTGGGCTGTCCCTTGCAGGACGCCTGTGTTCCCGGTGCCCACGTCTCCCCGCACAGCCGCCCACGCCTCCCTGCTTGCTAAGCGCCCATTAGCAGTAATGACTGGCATTTACAGAACATGTTTCCTCCCACGTGGCTCCAGAGGGGTTTGCGCACAGAGCGGCAAGATCCCCGCGAGGGACCACGGCTCCCGCCGGGCAAAGTGCCTGGGGGCTGCCCTGCAGTGCTGAAGCTGCAGGAGCGCAGCCCAGCGGGACGCGCAGAGCCCCGCCGCCCGCCTCCCCACGGAGCGGGGCGCGCGGAGCCCCGCCGCCCGCCTCCCCACGGAGCGGGGCGCGCGGAGCCCCGCCGCCCGCCTCCCCACGGAGCGGGGCGCGCGGAGCCCCGCCGCCCGCCTCCCCACGGAGCGGGGCGCGCGGAGCCCCGCCGCCCGCCTCCCCACGGAGCGGGGCGCGCGGAGCCCCGCCGCCCGCCTCCCCACGGAGCGGGGCGCGCGGAGCCCCGCCGCCCGCCTCCCCACGGAGCGGGGCGCGCGGAGCCCCGCCGCCCGCCTCCCCACGGAGCGGGGCGCGCGGAGCCCCGCCGCCCGCCTCCCCACGGAGCGGGGCGCGCGGAGCCCCGCCGCCCGCCTCCCCACGGAGCGGGGCGCGCGGAGCCCCGCCGCCCGCCTCCCCACGGAGCGGGGCGCGCGGAGCCCCGCCGCCCGCCTCCCCACGGAGCGGGGCGCGCGGAGCCCCGCCGCCCGCCTCCCCACGGAGCGGGGCGCGCGGAGCCCCGCCGCCCGCCTCCCCACGGAGCGGGGCGCGCGGAGCCCCGCCGCCCGCCTCCCCACGGAGCGGGGCGCGCGGAGCCCCGCCGCCCGCCTCCCCACGGAGCGGGGCGCGCGGAGCCCCGCCGCCCGCCTCCCCACGGAGCGGGGCGCGCGGAGCCCCGCCGCCCGCCTCCCCACGGAGCGGGGCGCGCGGAGCCCCGCCGCCCGCCTCCCTGGAGCCCCGGGAGCGGGGCGCGCGGAGCCCCGCCGCCCGCCTCCCTGGAGCCCCGGGAGCGGGGCGCGCGGAGCCCCGCCGCCCGCCTCCCTGGAGCCCCGGGAGCCATCCCCACGGCGCGAGGAACGCACCCAAATGCCGAAGTCTGGGTGCAGCATCCACACGCACCCCTACTTCCCACGTGCAGCCTCTCAGGGCACATCTCTCCCCCTGCACCCATCCGGAGCAGGGACAAGAGCTCCCCAGGCTCCCAGCACCAGGATCTCGGCAGTTATCAGGAGAAGGAGGGTGCCTGGAGCACGGCTTGGCCAGGCGTTGCTGCCGCACTTGTTTCACTGCTTCTCTCTTACAGAAAGACAAGATACAGAAGCGTTTCCAAACACACATGTGCCACAGAACAGAGGTGCACATCTGTGTATCACATACATTTGCTCGCCAGGTACCAACCAAAATGGGTTTTATCTGAAACCAGCCCCTTAGTAATGATACCATGAAACTGTCAGAACTCCCTATAGAATGTTGCCTCCAAGTGCCTTAATACATACTAATCACTGACTATTTACAGTTTAAAAAAAGAAACACACATTGGGTATCTTGCCCAGGATCCATAGTTATATAAAAGATCAATATTGCTTCTCTGCAGAAGAAACTTTAGAAAACATTAAGTATGTAGAAAATTGATACCAGTTACAATTCCTCACGACTATTGGTAGGTACAAAATCAAAGACTCTCAGTAGAGCAAATAACTCTCTAGTCACCACCCATCTTCAGCCCTTGGCCACCCTGCCCGCACCCCAGCACAGCCCTTCTCACTGCACCGGGGCCTGGAAAGAACCTGTGGGCAACATGCTCAGGGCTGAGAGGAAGAGGCTTTCACTCCCATACAGATGCCTTATTCTAGACCATCCTGCCCATCACATACCATTTCATAACAGGAAATGGTATCCAGGAGCCTCCATAGTATGTTAGAAAGTGCTTTCCTACACCTTCCCTTTTAACTTTAAACTTAATGCACAGGGAAAGATCATGGGGATATGAACCAACCTGCTCTGGGGCTTCTGCTGTGCTGCTATAATAAGACCTCTGTTTCCCGTGACATTTGCATGGAAATGCACAGGTTGCCCAACCTGCTTTCCGCCAGCCGTCCTTGCACACTCACGCCATGGCTCTCCTGCCCCTCTGCACCCACCTGGACACAGCCCCGCAGCTCCCGAGAGCCCTGCATGCTTTATCACCTTGTCCTGCTTCACACAGACTTCCCTTACCATCGAGACCCTGCTGCTGCGTCTCTCCTGCACATAAGGGATCCCACTGATTTAGACCTCAGAAGCAAGAGCAACATCAGACATCAGCAATCCTGGGCTAAGGGCCCTGCCATGTGCCCCTCAGCAAGAGGGGCAGCAGCACCTTGGCTAGCAAAGGAGGCACCGCTCTGCAGGGACACGGCGCTCGGGGAGAAACGCTCCCTGCGGAACAGCGGGACGCTGCAGACGGCCGCTAGCGCGCAAGGAGCGCACGAGGAGCACACTCCGTGCAGCCTCTGCCATGCCTGCGGGGCCGCTCGCAGGGAGGTGTTGGCCGCGAGCGGAGCCTTGCGAAGAGCAGTGCCGACGTGGGCTACAGCGCAACGAAAGGTTACGCGCACAGAGCAGAAGAGATTTTTCTCCTTTTTCTTTATTTTCTGGCAGCACTTTTTCTTAAAGGAGAAGAGACCAGGCATGTTTTTTTCTTTTTTTCCTGTAGGCTTCCCTGCAAACTGAGCATCTCTGCACTGCTGCACGCTCATGCACAGTCACAGCTGCGTGCTGGCGGCTGGACACCCATGTCCTGCTGCAGCAAGGACAGGACAAGTCATGCTACAAAATGCAAGTGCTAGGAAGATATTTATATTTAAAAATGGATGGAAGCCCCTTTATAAGGCCTATAAAGCACTGAAGAGTGTAATCTGAGGCCCTCAAGCCAGGCCCTTTGCTAAAGCGTTATAGTTATCTCACTCTGCTGCGTCACTTTTGTGGCACATTAATTTCAAATGGAAACAGCAGAATGGCCAGAGAAGTGTCACCTGCAGGCTGCTACAGTAACTACTATCTGCAATAAAAATATACATCTAGAGAACGTGCAAAACTGCAAGGGAGCAGGAATGGCTGCCGACACTCTCGTGGGGTTAAAGCGCACATGAGCAAGCTGCAGCTCCTGACACAGCAACACGCACCCCCTTGCACCTTGGGGGCTGCAGTCCTGGGGCTTGTTCCCAAATCCCCATTCAGTACCAGCATTAAAGCTAGTGGGCTTCCCCCACCGCTCATTGATACATTAAATCATTAAGTCTCTGATGTTTGAGTCTTCACTTAAGCAGAGACATTCTGGTGCTAGGTTTTTGCAAGCGCTCTGCCAGCAACTACAGCACAGGAAGCCATGCAACTCGGGCTTTCATACGTGTATTTGGGAGAGTGAGCCTCAAGAGACCACCCAACCTGTATCTTCACATGGCAGCAAAGCTCTACATACACTTGATAACAGCGAGGCGGGAACACTGCTGCCTGTACAGGGGCTCTCTCACAGCACCGCCGCTGAGCGGCACAGCACGGCCAAGGGGCCTCTCCTCATCCAGAGAGGGCAGGTTGGTTGTTTCTAAACTCTGAGGCAGATGGTAAACAGTATTCCCCTTTTTCCACCTTTCTGAGCCAAATCCATTTTTAATTCTGCATAGGATTTTTTGCCCTTTTAACCAAGTTTTGTTTTTTATTACATGTCCTCTTAAGATGTTCCAGGTAGGAAATAGAACAAAAAATAGGAAGGAAGTTCCTTTCCCCATCCCTCTGCATTTAAGTTACATAAACTATCAGTAGTAAAGAAAAACAGAAGGAAGACAACTTAGGGTTTTTTTTTTCTTTCCTCCTAATGAAAAAAAAAAAAAAAAAAGCTTTAAATCAAGACCTCAGTTCTCATCCAGAGAACATGGGCTGGTGACTTCTCTGGCCTTGTGGTATCTGCAGGCTCCGCGCTGCCTCCAGCCCCTGCAGGGCCCTGCGCTCACAAAGAGCCCAGGCAGCATCTCCCAGGACACAGCCTCCTCCGGCCTCGCTGTTACACTGCGCCATTAACACCCCCGTGTCCTCCTGCCCTGTTTCTCATGCTCTTTGTGCCCCTCTAGACTCCTATTCAGGACCCCAGCTGTTCAGATAGCTGCTTTTAAAAATTAGGATCGCCTGAAATGACCACTCAGTTTGAAGAAATCCCCCATCACACATCCCTGCTTTTCCTCTGTTCTTTCCAGCTGCTCATCACTGAAGTGTGAAGTACATTCCTGCAAACAACTAATGGATAATACTGCAGAACACAATATCCTGTAAGAAACGATACTAGCAAAACAACTTTTGCCATCCTTTCCTGACACAACATAGACCAGATCTGAGCACAACTCATGCTTTTTCCTTCTTAAATTTCTCCTTTTGCATGTTTTTACCAGCCTCTGGCAGCAAGCGCTACATTGCAAGGCCAGGCCTGAGACCCACACACAGGGCAGCAGTCTCCTACACTTCACCAGCTTCTTTCTCCCCACTCTGCACCCTCCCCGCGCCCCTCCGCGCGGGGCTGGCGCGTCCTGCCTTCAGGGGTGGGCTGCTCGGTGGCTTTTGGGCTGGAAAAGGGTCGTTTCAGTCAAGAGCGCAGCACAGGAACAGCCGCGTGACGCCCAAGCGCCTCTCAGGGCTTCCCGGGGCGGCGCTGCCCCCTGGCGGCCACCGCTGCCACCCGCGCTCCGCACTGCCCCAAAACCCCTAAAATCCCCCCCAAAAAAGAGGGGGGCCCTCCGACAAAAGAGGCTCTCCGGCAACAGGGGCCACCCCGCCGGTGGGTCGGGGTAGCCCCCGGCTCCAGCCGAGGCAGCTAGAGGGAGCAGGAGCTGCCCTTGGCCCTGCTGCCCACCTCCTCCACACAGCCCTCTTCAACCTGAGAACTCCGCACATTTCTTCTAAAAAGCATCATAAAACCAGCACATTCTAACTCCAAATCTCAACTGAGAGGCTGAAATTGCCTGTGGAGATGGCACCAGCCCCTGCTGAGCTCCAGAGAGCCTGCGCTGCTGCACCAGCATCACCATCTCACTGCAGGGAGGCCAAGGCCAGTGCAAAGCCCCGAGGTGGAGGGTTTTCTCATGCATTTGAAATAGTTGCCTCTTTCCTTCCACTGAGTGTATCTAGGGAAGCCAGAAGAAAAACAAATCAAAAACCCCTGCTTTTTTATACTACCTTGGTGCATATTCAAACCCTGAAAACCATAACAGCTCTGTGTGTTTTCCAACCTGGCAGCTTTTGTGGGAAGAGCATTTGCAGGATCAGGACAGCAGCTCACAGCTCAGTGGAGACTTCGGCCTTCTCCAGAGCTGTGCTTTTATACATTAGGGAAAGAGGGTACAAACCCACTCTGCCACTGGAGCCAGCAGGCAATCTCTGGGTTACGGCAGATATTTGTTTCCCAGATAACTAATTGCTGGGCCATCAGGACAACTGAGACAACTTTGATGAGGTTTGGGGCCTTTTCTCAACTGCTGAATTAAAAAAAAAGCTGCTGCCATCTGATCTGCAGCCTGAGAGTCTCTGCAGTGGGAAGGTCTCTGAGTTTCTTCTGCTCCTACCACTTTTTTCACCACCTTGGAGCACTGACTAAATCTATAGGAGTGTTGCTTTGCCTTGCTCACACCCCCACTCCATGAATCCATGCCTTCAGTCTTCCTGTTCAATCCAGATCAGCTCTGCAGCTGCAGTTATCTCTTTTCATGAGTGTTAAACTTTTAAAACAATCCTCAAGTATCCCATTTGCATTAAAGAGCAACTCTCTTCCATTTATAGTATTATTCCCTCCCTAGTTTTTCCTACTATTTTCCTCTGGTGCTAGAGAAAAACTGAATGAACCGCTCAGCAAGTTCAAGGCACAGAAAAAAAAAAAAAAAAAAAAAACTTTCACAGAAAACAGAATTGCAAGCAGAAGCAGGCTCTGCTGGTTTTGATTTCTAACCAATGGGGAGAAGTAATTAAGAGTGTTAACTCAGCTACTGCTGCAGATGTGAGGCCAGATCATTAGATAATCTGCTTGCCCATTCATCCACATGACTTGTCTAAAGCAATCAATTCCTCAGAGCCTTAAACTATAGAAAAAGAATCAGAAATTAAAGTATCAACAGTGGTTTCAGCAAATCCTTACAATGACATAAGCAGCAAGCAGTTGTTCATACAACAGTTACAAACCCAAAGCTTAGGGTGCAGCCCTGAGCCCAAGGGTAAAAAGCTTCCCAGCTCCTGCCTTCCTGTCTGACTCCGTGGACACTCAAATCATACCCAGACATCATCTCATGAGAAAAATTTCTCTTGAAGCTTAACAGCATGAGACTTGCTGTCACAGGCAATTCCAGTATTTTTCTCTAAAAACAGCAGCAGTAAAAATGTTGTAATTTTATTTCCATTAGCAGAAGGGAGAAGTCAGTCATGCAAGGACCACACTACTCATTTCACTACACCATGACACTAAGTGTTCACTTAGTTGTGCCACCCCATCTGAGTCACTCTCCAGAGCACCATCTCCCACATGAAGCACAACTTGCCTGTCCCCAGAGGTACAGCAAGAACTCCCTATTGCCTCTGTTTTTGTCTGCTGCCGAAGATCCATTTAACCTACAAATTCAAACAAAAATAAAGTCTTTACTATTTGCTACCTCATTATTTCACTATTGGCAAAGCTTTGTGATAGAAAATTCCTTTTCTGGCAAAGTCAAAAGTTCTCATTCTACAGCATAGGCTGCACTTGACTCAAATCAACTCATCCAAGTCCATAGCCCATTTCTGGAACCTGCTTTTCCACACAGATGTAAAGCAGCAGAAATTTCAGTAAGATTTTAAAGAAGAGCTTAAATGCTTACAGTGAAAGATTAAGGCACTTGAAATCTCACAGCTTCAATAAGAACCAAGTTATCCAGCAATGCAATTTCAATGCAGCTCACGAGGGGCAGCAGTTAGGTTTCCAAGAGTTTCTATTTCCATTCATCCTATTTGTATTTTATTTGTCTTGCTTCAACACATCTAATTTCTTCACATAAATTTCATCATCTAGCACTGCTGCCTCCAAAAGTCAGACAGGAGACCCAGGTTAGACATTATTAAAGGGTTCAATCGCTGTTTTGCAGTGAGCTGCATTAGAAATTGTTACTAGACAAAGTAAAGCAAATGTAAAGAAAGGGCAAAGTAATAAAAAAGCCAGAAAGGTAGAAACCATACTGAAAGTAGAGTGACAAGACACAGGAGCTGAAGCGTCAGCTACTTGGAAATAAAAAGGTTAGGCAGGTAGCCTGAAGAGAGTCAAGGAGAGACTGGACAGGGGCAGGAGTCAGTTCCATCCTGCAAAGCAAGCAAGCCTGAGGAAATGGTCCCATCTGGGGGAGACACGACTGGGACAGACGTGTGGCTCTGCAGCCTGCACACCAGCCATTTCAGACGTGGCCTCCTGCACCCAGCACGTACCCAACAAGACCCCCGTGCTGAAGCACCTCCCTCTCCCCTTGAGCAGGTCCGAGGCACCTGGGGCAGCAGCGCAAGGGTGGTACTGCTCCAGTCACTGTCCGGGCAGGTTCTCGGGGTCTTTGCAATGAGCCCAAAGCACCAGCCTCGCTGATCACCGCTCCTTTGCTCTTCATATCCTAGCAAGCCCCACAGCCTGGATTAAAAACACTTTATGGATGCCAGAATAACACATTCTGATATTAGGACATGTTTGAGTAGAAGCTGGAGACACTGTAAGGTCTCTCCCACACACATCCCACATGACAATTACAAGACTGTATATTTAAAGACAACTTATCTAATTAAATGACTATCTACTTAATATGGAACAGTTTATTATTCCATCAGGGTATATATATTTTTTTACCTTTAGTAAGGCAGTACCTCTTGTTACCACCTACCATTTAATATACACTGCAGTCTCCTGTTTCACCTGTGGAGTTTGTCATTGACAGCAGACAAGAGAACCCCATGATTTTGGGCTCCCAATCTGGAGAGCACTTCGCCTTACACAGCACTCTGAACACACCACTGTCAACAGAACAAATTGCACAGGAAACCCCTACACAAACAGGATCCTGTTACAGATACTTTTATATGGTTTCCTGAAATCACACAGAAAAGCTGTGACAGGCAAAAAACCTGGAGGAAGAGCTTCATGATTTTTGTGATCTGCCAGCTGTCAGGCTTATCATTGCTGACTTACCTACAGGAACCTTCGGCACCAACTTCCTTTACGTAAGAAAGCTTTAATCTTAAAATATCCCTAATACACTGAAATAAATATCCTACAATCAATGATCAAACACCAGAAAACAGCCATAGTTAAGGAATATAGCATTATTGTCACATACATGAAGGATGGGCTTGCACAGCCACCTCAGCTCAGGCATCTCAGGGTTAGTATTGCAGTTTGAGCACTCTGTTAATGTAGCCACAGCATGTTAAAAAACACAAATGCTACCATTCTGCACAGATGACACCTTAAAATCAATCAGGACTATCCTTTTCCATTACTGGCATTTTGTTCTAAAATTTACACAGCAAACAAAGCATTATAATTGCTGAGGAAGCCAGTCTTCAGCAGGGAACACACTGAAAGTTTCCTTATTACTGAAGGTTAGAAGCTACTCAGATATCAAAGCAGCTTAAATGCTGTTAAGCCAATACTTTATACCATTTCATCCACTTCAGACCTTCCCTCTACACAGTCCCACTTAAACCCTTAACACTGTAACAGTCCATTAACACTATGGATAAAAGCATGATAAGGAAGAAGTGTCAGAGAGGAAAATACACAATACCCAATACAGTAATCTAAAGTCAAGGCCCCACTTTTTTTAAGTCTGGAAAGTCACTTTCCTTTTCCCTCTGTTTCCCAAACTTTGCCAGACCACAAGAACCCCTCCACAGGCTGTTCAGAGTGATTTTTTTATTCCAGATAAAATATTCAAGTTCAAAATTAGGTCAGAGTAGCACTGGCATTTGTTTGAAAAGTATTTTAAATCCAAGTTTTCTGTTAGGGAAGTAAATCCAACTAAAGAGGAAAATATTTAACAGGAAATATACAATGCATTTAAAATATCATTGCATAAGCCCTGCGGACATCTAAATCAACTGAAGCACTGATGATATGAAAAGTATTCAATAATTCAACTCTGGGCCATGTGTCAGCATTTACTACACATGAAAGTTCTTTCCTCTATTTAAATCACTGGAGTGGGTTTCTAGTTAAAAACTCATCTTTTTTGTAAAAGAGATGACACAGGTCTCAAGTTACTATCACAAAACTAAGCAGTTCAGAAAGTATTGTGATACTGTGGAAAGACTGAACAAAATGTTTCAAGGAATACGGGGCACACAAAACCACTTCTGCAGGTTTCTAATACAAAGCAAGTTTTATATCCTCTCTTCAGTTTTAATATGAAAATTTTAAACATAGCAGGAAAACAGCTGGTAAACAAGCCTGTCCATCTAAGTAGATGAAAACTACGCACAACTCGCAGCTTAGCACATTGCAGAACGGAGAAGTCTCAAGAAGTCTATGGTCACTCAGAAAACAGTTTCCAAAGAGCAGGTCAATGAAAGAACAATCTCAATTACTCCAAGCCACACAGAAGTTTCCTTTAGAAAAATTTTAAGTTCACATTTCATAAAATTGACATGTCCAATAGAGATTTTTCAGGTGGGGGGAAGAAAAGAGGGGGATTTTTGCTGTTTTCAGCTTAGTTTGGTTTCTGATATGATCTCCTTTGTGGACAGGCATAAGAAGTGTAGAACTTGGTCCGCAAGTTCCTCTTGGCAAGTTAAATCTAGCATTCCAGAAGAGTCAGCTTCCAAAGAAGTGGCCCATTTTTCTCCAAAGGGGGATATAAAGTTTTTTTGTATTGGTTAGCTTCCTTAGATGTAAGGACTTAAAACATGATTGTTGCAAAACATCATCTGCCTCACTAGGAAACAACTCTGCAGGCCCTTTCATTAAAAAAAAGGTATCTTGAAACATCTCTTGGCATTATTTCTATCTATATTTGTCCTAAAAAGTCTGCATTAAAATCTGACAATTTTGATATGCAATTTAGAAGCACCTAGAAAGTAAAGTAGTTTCTCCAGAGGAGGTGTTTATTTTCAAATACAAAGTGAGAGACTCAAAGAAGCTACTACTGAAACAGAAAGCTGACAGTCCTTTTCATTGCCTTTTATATTCTCTCAGCCTGTCTCCATTCCTCACAAACCACATTGCTCTTTACTCAGGATGCCCAGTTTTGGTATTCCCCTCTGCCCATACAGTGGGGTTAGAGTTTACATGCACTAGATTCCAGCTCTGTACCACCAAGGTTGAGCACCCTTTCTTTTGGGGCAAGAAAGGGGGCAGGAAAGGGAGAAACCTGATCAATCAGTTAATGCACATGTCAGAGCAGCAGTGCAACTTTTTACTCAGACTGTCTTATCTGAAGAGATTTTGCATTATAAATAATCACCAAAATTCAAACTATCAACCTGAAGTGTTAAAAGAATAAGCAAAAACCCTTAAATGCCTGAAACAACCTAGTATATGCAATCCCCTTTGTGGAAAGCGGGGGGAATGGCTTTTGTGATTAAGGAGCTACCACGGGGCTCAGGAGAATCAGTTCAATTCCTGGCTCTGAAACAAGCTTCCAGGTTCCCATGGGAAAGCATTTTAGCCTATGCAATCTCCTACCTCACATAGACACTAGCAGGGTAATGTATAAATGCTTGCAGTCCTCCAACATTAATATGAACAGCCTGATAAATGCAGGTGGGCTACAATCATTTCCCAGGCTAGCCCATTACTGAAAGAGGGCACTGCCACTGGACTGTCACACTCATCTGCACAGAAGTCATACTTCCATCTTCAAAATCACTTATTAGGAGAGCCTTGACAATGATCAAGTCAAATTACTTTTGAGTTTACAGTTCCTAACAGTTTTAGGAAATGCATTAGATGAATGAGAAGTTAAGACAAAGCTGATAAGCTTCAAAGAAAGGTAGCACTTAGTTCTCAAGGAACAGACTATTTTCCAGGCTTTGCTCTGCAAGGAAGTTTTGCTCAATTAAGACCTATGGCTTAGATCGTTATTTGAATCAAGTCAGTTCATAAATGTAGCATTGCCAACAAACATACACTCAAAACCAAAAACTCATCCATCAGCATGAGTTGTGCTAGAGCAATTCAAGGAAGTACTGTGAGAATAAAGTAATACTGTAAGTACCAAGAGTTACATAGGGGCATATATGTCCCTCTCTGCTACAGAATCCACAGTTTAAACCTTGGGAAAAGCAACAAGAAATACTTACTTGCCTAATATGCACACATATTCAGTTACTTACTATCCAAGACTTACAGAACAAAAGCAAAAATTTCTCTTCCTTAAAATGCCAGGACTACTAAAATAAAAGCTATTTCCCATTTCAAAGACTGATTACCATAACTTAAGTTAGATTCCTTTCCAGAGTGCTGCACTTATAATTGCAAGTAATATCTATGATTTACAACACTAGAGTATTTTCAGTTACTTAGCATGCTTCATATATCTGAACTTTTCATGTATTAGCTCCAACTATACTTGATGTTTCAGTAAAATGTCTACTAAAGTTCCATATGTATCTGACTAGCCTGTATGCAACTAAATCACATAACATACTTAATTGCCTTTCTGAAGATAACTATTGCAGTATTTTTCCCCTCTTTTTCCACTGTTACAACTCCAAATCACAGTGGAAGTACAAGGAAACTAAAATGTCAAAAATCCTAAACAAATTGGATAAAAACATTGATTTAAAACTATTTCAAAGCTATGAGGCAAGCAAGGATCAGCCAGAATCCTGGTTGAGGCTAAGGTCAGCCCATCCTTTTATAAGAAAATTTGAGCTTTACGTATTTTCTAATGCAAATATAAAACCTTGTCAGCCCATGGATTTCACATTTTAGACAAATTCCATCCACTGCATCAGGTATATACTAAGCTAAATCTGACTAGACATGCACACACTAGCTTGAATAAAGCAAACCATAAGTTCAATCAAAATGAAATCAGTGACAACTGTATAAAACAAGTTTTATTTTGTGACTGTTCAACAGCTGATTTGAAGTTATGAAACTACAACACCAATTGTGATGAACATTTGCTTTGTTTTAACCAAAGAGCCTTAGTAGAAAAGTAGAAAAGCCAGCCTCTGCAGACAAAGCAATTTCTCCATGCACCTGACCAGTTTCAAATGCCTGATAGGTGCATGTTTTACCAGTTCTCATTGCCCTCCACAGGAATGCATTTCAAAATGAATTACCCACAGGTGGAGGTTTACCCTTTACATCCAAGTCCTGCTTGGAAACAGCTTGCTTTTAAGCAAATAACATCTGCTTTTATTTACACTAGGCACTAATTAGAAATATTTAAATGCTGGGCTTATGTAATGGCCTTTACAGCTGAAATGTACAGAAAGAGCCTCTGCAGACAAGGCAGTTTCTTCATGCACATGAAGTGTTTCAAACGCCGTAGCCATCATCAGTTATAGTGCCCTATTTTAAAAGATGTGCAGTCACTGAGCTACAAGTGGAACCTGGCTGTAAGTACCTGACAACGCAGAGCTCTGGCATGCTGTGTTACTAATGTTAGCATGAGCACAATATTAACGTAAACTTGTATGGATAAGTTAGAAAACAAAACAATGAATGAAGTACAATTACTATAGAAAGTTAAAACCAGATTCTAGTGCTCTATCACAGCTCACAAAAAACAGTAGATTCTAAGAAAGGATTTAATCCACAATCGTAATGTAGGTCACTAGTGATTCACTTTTTACCTAGTATTCATTGCATTGACTCAGACTCAAAATTAACATCAACGTTTATCAAACCACATAGGACTTTACCCCATTCATTTAATAAAATAATGCAATGAAGTAGATTTCTCAGTCTGTTTTGCCAAGTTATCTGTTTTCAATCACAAAAACAGTATTTAATTTACAAAGCACCATGCCTTAATCCTATGCATGTAATATTCATGTTTAAAGCCTGAACATCCCTCACTTTCTGCTGCCCTTTTGGTTTTCAATGAGCTTCAGTGACTCAAAAGAACTGAAACCAAGGTGGTAACTAAAGAGAAGGCTTTGGGGAATGGGCAAGTTCACAATGGATGAGGCGAAAAAAAGCCTTTCTAAAATAGCCAGGTGTAGAGCCAGCCACCTCTACCCATATCAGCTTCAAATAGATGCAAGGACTGTAGGTGAATCTGATTTCAGACTGAGGACATGAAAGACCCTCCAAGTTTTATATTCTTATGCTTTCATAAAGTTAGAATGGATTATTTTAGACAAAGTTTGCTCTGAGAATATGGCCAAGTTCCACTCTATGACTTGATCATCACTAAGTATTTGCAAGTTCAGATTTCTGTGTTCCACCTCTCTGATTGTAACTCACATAGTATCTATCATGTTTTATTCCATTTTAATTCACTTTGGCAATCAAGTTAATCAAAAACACAATGAATAAATTTGAAATACAAAACTGATATGGGGAAGTTGTTCTCTGCTGACCTGGGGTCAGTAGATCCCCAATAGTATCACCCAAGAATGCAACTTTAACCTGAACACAGCTGACTGGCCAAGACCATTTGTGCTTTGTGTTGGAAGAGGTGGTAGATATTTACTTGAAGAATAGATGGCTGCGCTTGAACTTGGCCTCATGTTTGCTTGATACATCATTACCAACTCCAGTCAAAGGATCAGTTTGTTCACCAAGGCATAGGCTAAAAGAACAAAAAAGAGCAGCAATGAAGAATTGTTAAGACAGTAACAGGCAGTAGCTAGTAAGAATCTCATTATCCCTTCAGCATAAGGAGCTTGAAGCCATTCCATAAGATACTTCTATAACCAAAACATCACAGATCTCCCAAGACTAATTTCTGAGTACAACTGGGGTCATTTTCTCTTGAAAAATGACCTGCTGAACTTTAAACTTTGTGAATAAAGCATATAAACCATTTGATGATGGAACTCAAACTAGTATCACTAGATTGTATTTACATGCATACAGTGTTAGTAAAACTTAACACAGTTTTAGCAGACAGCCAACAATATTAACTTGCAACTGAGACTTGAGAGCAGTTGCCTATTAGGGAGCTTGGGAATATGTCTTTATAAAGCATCCATTCCTAGGAAGCATCCTATTTCAGGATAAAAGCACATGCTCATTAACATATATATTGGCATTTTGATCCATACTGCCTATCATTTATTTGCACGCTATTTACTTGAAATATACCCAAATTTGTTTATATCAAATTTAAAAGACATTTAAAGCTGTGCATTGAGGAAAACATGAATACCTTCAATCACATCTTTCCTGGTCTTCATGCAGTCACTTGAGTTCAACTCCTCCCAAAACAAGTACTTTCCCTAATTTAACAAAAAAGTGTGTCTATATATATATCTTAGGCCTATGTATAACTTAATGGCACTTCTAAAGCCTTCAGTTCAGTGTCAACACAGCCTGTAATTTGCAGAGGTTGGTGTCATTTAGCAACTTCTAATTTATATGTCAGTTAATTCCTCCCTCCAGCTCTGTCAAAACATCACAAGTCATCCATGATCTTGGGTTAACTTCGAAATATTCCTAGTTCCACACCGGCTTCTAGGAATACCTAAATGAAATATTTGGATATTTTTTCTTAAATTCAGAATATTTTTACCTGGAGCTATTTTACATTGAGAAGCTTTACTATTGTGATCCTGATATGTAAAAAGATATTAAAAATAAATTTAAATTCAAATTAGAGTTCAAAGTCTAAGGCAGATTTTACTTTAATT
Organism: Tinamus guttatus; assembly: GCF_059628265.1. Taxonomy (NCBI): domain Eukaryota; kingdom Metazoa; phylum Chordata; class Aves; order Tinamiformes; family Tinamidae; genus Tinamus; species Tinamus guttatus. The sequence goes on from NW_028288923.1 coordinate 5,088,867, forward strand.
CATACATACAGATGCAGTGCAAGGAAGTATTTTTCAATAGATTATATATAATTTCCTACCATCACTTTCCCTGACAGCTTCTGCTGCTGTACTTCATACCATTAAGGAAGAAGCCATTCAGGACAATGTTTAATGACTTCACATACTACAAATTGGAAATTCAGTGAATATTTCAAAGCTCTCAACTAGGTCAAATTTTGTTATCAAGTGGAATGAATGCTTAATATTTTAATGAATTCAAAGATGCTTAAAATGCAGTTTTGAAAGGAAACTATTTTAAGTGACATATCTAAATGAGGCTAAACTTACCTTTGACAGATACATAAAACATGACTGCAGTGCAAGAGGCAAGTGCTACATTTGATGGAGGAGCAAGCACAGGAAATGGATAACCACCACCTTCAACTTCTTGGAGCACGTGCACAAGCCAAGTCCAACTAAGGGCTCTCATTTCCAACACAAAGCCACAACCTTCCAACTCATGGCCTGACTAATGTGTATTGCCTTAAAGAAAAAAGGCTGGTTATTTACAAATAAAAACTGTCAGCGTTGTTGCTGTGCTGTCATCCCTGCCCGTATGTGCTGGACGTCACAAGCATTACGTCCTGTTTTGCAAGGTGTAAAGATCGCAGCACATCGCTTAATCAGCTGAACTTTCTCAGTGTAAGGAAATAATCAAGATCTGTTTTAAGCCACACAGAAATTTTCTGTAATATTTATCAAAGTATAGTAGGAAACATTCATTGATGTTTGATCATGTTTCAGGAGTCGTTTTCTGAATGGAATATACTAGCTATAGAAATTCATGTTAATATTTGATTCCATTTCATCATACTAACATACTAATACCAGTGTAATTTTGTTGGAGTAGATAGTTTTTGGAAAAATGCAAAGACAGAAAGGACAACAAAAATTGAGCGCAACAGTCCACATGGTTTGAGTATAGACACTAAACAATGTAATTAAGAGTGTTACTGACACCTTGATTAAGTCACCTTTTAGAACTCTACTGAGAACAATATGGAGAGGTACAAACTCCACAGTAACAGCAGATCTGAAAGTATTAATAGACAATAGAGAGTTGAGGCAAGAATCTGCTCATTTTTCCACTTTGTATTTAGTATTTTTTCATCATTCAAAAATGTTCAAGTTGCACATAGAAGCAATATATTTGAGGTTAAAGGGAAATAGAAATTGATATGTCCTTTTTATTCTTCAGCACAAGACTCCGAATGTATCTTCTAGAGATAAAACACAAGGTTTTTGGACTTCATGCAGAAATAAGGCATACTTGGATCGTCTTGCTAAAAATAATGACTGGACAAATAAGTCTTTTCAAATCTGTTCTGTGGTTTTCTAGAACTGTTAAACACACATGCCTGGCATAGTGTTTTGACACCAAATTTTAAATATTTTAGCCATCCTCATATTCTCTAAGAATATAAGTCCTTTCCTTCTTCAGGAAGCCTTCCCTCTGACTTACAAAAATCTAAAGACTTGGTCAAAGCTAGACTATTTATTATTGGAAGAGATACTAAATACTAGTTTCACTTCAAAAAATACTTTGGCAAAAGAATATCCCAACATACCTCATAAGACATCTTTAGGTACTCAGGAAAATGACTAAAGGATATATATTTTAAGATACTTGAATTCCAAGAGCAGGAGATCTTACCATCTTAGAAATTCTGCAAAACAGAGAGAGAACAAGAAGGAAGTGTATTTTTAGAAAGACTATGAAAACCAGACCAATTCTTTGCTCAGAAAATTGATGTTAAATTGGGAAGCAGCTTCCTCTGCTGTAGGACAAGCTATATGAAGCAAAATAGGAAAGCAGGATCTCCCTAAACTCAAGGCACATTTCTTCATCACTTAACCACAAGCCATACAAGATGTAATTACTGAAAACATCTACTGAGCTGCTATGGAATAACTTAGGAGTTATTCCGTGGAATAACTCAGCCCATCTGTACAATACCCTTTCTATTCAATAGAATCAGTTAGTTTATTTTTTCAAAATTCCTTTGCAAGATTTTTAGGAATGTCTTTCTTTTACAAAAGACTGCTTTAAGGCATTAGTCTGGTTAGGTATTTCCAAGAAATAAAATAATTCCCCCACCACAATACACATAGCACTTCCTAGCTTGGTACCTAAAAGGATTTGCAGCATTTGAACTTAGTTTAATTGAACACTTAGGCAATAGAAATTTTCCTGCTCATCTATAGATTTTTAAATTATTCTTATTTGTATTAAAGAAACATCTAGAGACTCTTTCTATTAGAAAAGGGTAAGATACAATCCAATCTTCAAAAAGTTTATAATCCATAGTCTTGACACTACTTAAATACAAGCTCAATTTCAGAGATGCAGAGATTAAAAAAACAAAAAAACAAATTACACTATTCTTGAGCTTCAGTCTGTAAGCACTTGCAAAATCTTTTGTAAACATACAGTTAAATGAAATTAAGTTTTATATAACCCTTTCTATATCCCTATATTTCCATTCTACACATTGGAAACCAATCAGCATTAACTGATAACTGTATATTCATAGATTTAGATTGCTACAGTCAGAAAAAATGGTCAAGTAATCCATTTCATATAGCTATTGTTACATTCAAAGTTAAATTTTGAGTGACAGCTTGATCCAAGTGAACCCACTTAAAGATGTGAAGCCGAAAGAAAAATGCTTTTATTGAAGGTGAGAGATCAAGTTGCAAATAAAAGGTTGACCTGTTAAAATTGGGTCAAATGCAAGTTAGTTTTATACTCAGTACAATGATATACCTATCAAGCTGTGCTTTGCTTTCATTTTTTCCTTTAAATAGCTCACTAGTGCTTCATTTTTTTTAAAAAAATCATTACTATCATCCTGATGGCCACTATAACTACAAACATTCTTGAAGGACTACATCGTTTAATCCTTTTCATTGAAATATTACTCACCTTGATCTCAGTTAGAGGTAGGGATAAAAATTCTAAAGGGACTTTCCACAAACTAATTTAGAAGTACAACTTAAAATAAAAATTAAACAGAAAATAATTTTCAGTGAGTAGCCTGGGCAGTGTTTCCTATATAACTGGAGTCAATTTCTACGCTTGTTTCCACACACTTTAGGTAACCTCAATAACCAGGTTACCTTTAACAGAAAACTAAATGCCTTGGAATTCAATCCCTGAAAATCAGAGCTTTAAGGGACAAGACTTTTCTAATGCATTTTTAGTATCAAATTTCACATGCCCAGATGAACATTACAACAAGTTAATGTAGGTTTCTGTTGCAGCATTAAAATATTTTCAAGTTTTAACACATTCAACAAAGTTTGTATTTATGTTACAAGCTCCTGCTTACCCCTTCAGATCTTCAACATCTTCTGAAATAACCATCTTGAGAAAAGTGACTCTTGCAGTATGATTTGTAAGGATTTACACTAAAGATAACATATGCTTAACCTCAGATTCTTCTTTATCAGAAAAGTTCCTAAAAAATAATCCAAAGTGTCATACTTCAGTAAAGCACATTATTAAATAAGCACATTAATGGATTTTCAAATTTATTTGAGACTTGTCAAGCAAACACAAAGCAATGTACTATTTCTCCTTCACTCTTGTTAAACTCTACAGAGATTTGAAGCAATCAGATTTGTTTCTAGGGTTTTTGCCTACCTTAAGGAAGGCAGCAAGGCATACAATGCAGTTTGGCCACCTCCTCCCATCACTGTAGAAAGTCTAAAAAACCACATTGCATTAGTCACTGTCAAAGTTTGCATTGCATAGTAACAGCAGCACCAATGGGAAGCTAAATGCTTGCCTTAAGGTGTCCCAAGATTCTTCTAAAGCTTTTGATTCATATCTTTCCCCCCCGAGTAAAGAGTTTTAATTAGAAACCTCATTTGTTAGAATCTGCATCCCACAGGACTGAAAGTAACTTATCTTGACCATAGTGATCATCTATTTACTGACAAAGTTAATGTTTTTCCAAATTAAGTATAATTTTTAGATTACAGTATTTACCTTACTTAAAATGTGCATCTTAGCCTGACATTAAGACGTAAAGTTATACATATTAAATTTGTTCTTTGACAAGAAACAGTGCCCAGGGAAATGATTTAACACACATGCTTTGACAAAAACAAATATAGCCTTAGTTTTCTTTTAGAGTAGTGATAACCTAAGTTAAGGACAAAATTTGGACAGTAGGAAAAAAATATGACCAATATCTTTAACAGTCAGAACCAGAAGTCTTGAATATTGATGTCTACCAAAAAAAGCTATTCAGATAACACTTTTCAGGGAACAATGAGATAAAAGAAAAAAGGAGATTCTTGATATGATTTGGGGTTTCCAAAGTCTTCGTGAAAAGGAATATAAAGTATATTACCCTCCTATCATTAAATAATAGTTAGAATAATCTTCACATTTGATGTCTAGTTACTACAATAAAACTAATTTATAAAAATTAATGACTTTTAAACTATTAATGATTTTAAAGAGACTGCATTTATAATAACTTTACATGCTAACTCAGAATCTCTGAGGTAACACACTGCCCCAGGAGGGAGGGATTGTGTAGAGGAAAACGAGCAGGAGAAGGCTGGAAATGCAAGGAAACCAAGAAACAAGTGACCCATCCAAATTATTTCTGATAGCAGATGTTGCTAACAGATGCTCACATTATGCTTGAAGTACAGCTGTGAGAATCAGAAATAGATAGCAAAGATGTAAGCCCCAGAAGGTATGTCCCTTGTACCTCAAAGATACTTGAGATATCATTCTAGGCTGACAAAGTATGTTTTTTCCAACCAATTCTGCATTATAAAGCAATCCAAACATTCTAAGTATTTTCGCTTAGGTAGTTATTTTAAGGCTTCACTGGTGTAGTCAATAAGAGTATCAGGGATTACTAACAGATAGACTATTCCTGAGAAAGAATCTATTCAAGTCATATGATAGCATGATGGCAATTACTTGGACTTGTCTGATTTACCTTAACTAGTTTCCAGTCACTGGTGTCCTACAGAGCAGAGTAAAAGCTACTTTGGAGGAAAAAAAAAAAAAGCCTTTTGAACAGTAAAAGTAATTCTATAGTATAATCAATAAAGGAATTACAACCAAATATAGGTCAACTAGCTCATTGCAAAGAGCTCATTGCTTTTAGACCTTTTTCCTGATATTGGTTCAGCATTTACATGCCACAAGTTTTCAAAGCTTGAAAAAAATAGTTTGCAAATAATTAACTCTTCAGAAGCAAGATAAGGAATCAAAAGGAAACTTGCAGATGAACAATCTCCTGGAAGTATAAATACCCTGGTGCAAAGCACAACTTTGACACACTGTACTCCATTTTTTTAAAGTAGTACCTAGCTGGTTCTCAGAAATTTAAGATTCTACCATCTGTAAGAGTAGAGTTATAGTGAGGAGAAGAGCATCTATGGCACTCTAATCTTCTCTCAGACTCAGCTATTCTGCTAGTGCTGATTGCTTCCATCATCATTACCAAGAGTGAGCAAATCAGCACTGATGTTCTCAGCCTTCCCACACAGCTGAAAAACCTCAGTATCAGCAGAAGTGATTCTGCTCATTTTTATACCGCTACTAAGCAAAATTCTAATAAACAGGGTTCAAAGGCAAGAAGAATATTATGCTACCTTCCATGGGTCGTCACTAAGCAATAACTTTTAATATCTTTATTTTTAAGTTTTAATTCTACAAAGTATCAATGGTCAGGACCCCAGGCTGCAGAGAGCTTCCCAAATAAATCACTGCAAGTCTTTAACTTGGAATAACTTGATCACAATTTATCTTCCTTGTAGTCTTTATATTGAAAGATTTGCAAGGAGATTCACTTTCTCACAATAAAACTTGAAAACAATTAAGAGCAAGTGATTATAAATCATTTTCATAACAAACATCCATGGGAAAGCTTAAAATGTAACAGGTTCATGGTGTAATTTACATTACCTTTTGTTGACTAGAGGTTTTGAACTTGACACCCTGTAGTTCTGACCCATGCTGACATTTTAATTTCCAGGAAAATAAAACAGTATCGTTTTTTTCCCCAAGCCAGGAGACGTTCTTAAAACTGTTTTAGAATGCTAGAACTTGATAAAGTTGCTTGAAAATGGGGCTTTAAAATTTGATTCAACAAAACCTACATATAAACCAAGTTCCATAAGCCAAGTAACAGGAACACCGAGACACTTATACCCTACATCTCTTGGATTCTTAACAGCAAGAGAGAACGCATAGCCTTATCCTGAAGCTAAGCACTCTTTCAGGACCCTGTATTCCTAGCTCTCGTTGCAAAGTCATTACAAGTTTTCTGAATCTCAGGCTGTTTCACCACTTTCCAAAGTGCTTGCCAAGACAAGAAGTCAACAGCCAGCAGCGTGGACAAGTCTCTCAACTGGATGGGTCACACCTGTAGCAGGTAAGGAACCCTGACCAGGAGCAGCACAAGGAGCAGGTTTCACTGCTTGAGGGCATCCTCACTCTGGTTTAAAGCTGCAGAGGCCGCCTACAATCCCCAGCCCAGCCTACAAGCCCTCGGCCACCAGCAGCTCCCTTCCCTGCTCTGTCAACGAAGCGCAGAGCTCTTAATGAAGCTCAGTGCGAACAGAAGAGAAACTCAGGAGCGGACGGGCCCGGCGCGGCGGCTCCCGCGCAACACGGCGGGGGCTCCTCTGACACCCGCTGCTCTAAGGTAGCGATATGACTTTCTGCCAGCAGATGGAGACAAAACCGCCTTTCTGGAGAGAAAACTTACCGCTTTTGGCAATGCATTTGTGCCCAAGAGACACCAATGAAGGTTTTTTTAAGCTCCTGCCCCAGCCAGAGCTTTTTTTACAACAAATAAGAGAAAGGCGCCCGGACACTACCGCACGACTGGCGGCTCTGCCCTTTCCTTAGAGACACGGAGCTGCTGCTTCAGCGCCCAGGGCGGCCCCCAGCCCAGATCAGGCGCCTCAGGGCCTCCCTCCCGCGCCCCCCGCCGCGCGGGACCCGGGGCGGACACGGAGCTTCCCCCCCCCCGCCCGCCACACACTGAGGCGGCGCGCGCGGCGCGCTGCCAACACCGTCTGCGCCGCGGCCACCGCCGTCTAATAGCGGAGTGCCCGCCTTCGCCCCGCCCTTCCCCATCACAGCCAATCAGCACCGCGCTTTCTGGGGAGGGGCCTGGGGCCGCTCTGGCCGCCCAGTGGGAAGTCGCGTTGTTGTGGGGTGGGGGGCGGTGCATGGGCGGAGCGCAGCGCGGGCAGGGCCGTGAGGGGAGGGAGCGCGGCAGTGAGGGCGGCGCAGGCGGCGCTCGGTGCCGCCCGCCCCGCGCCCGCCATGAACTCTCTGGAGCAGGCCGAGGGTGAGCGCGGCCGGGGGCGAGCGCGGCCAGGGATGAGCGCGGCCGGGGGTAGCAGGGAGCAGCAAGCGGGACCTCGGTCTCGTCCCCGCAGCGTCGCGGGCCGCGCTGTCAGCTGAGGCCGCGGCGCGCGGGAGCCCAGGGGGTTTGGGTTGCTTGGGCGGGAGGTGCTCGCTCTTTTTGCGCGGTTCCCCGGGGCGCTGCTGTGACCCCCTCCCCAGCGGCAAGCTTCTTAGGGGCAAAGATACCCCGTGAGGGGCTCGTTTCCTTGGCCCTCCTCCCCAGCCGCTCCGTGAGGGACCTTTAAATACCTTGGCAGGAACTACGGGTTGGGAGAAACGCTCCTGAGAGTGCTGGAGCTGAAGGCTGTTTGTGTATTTGGGATAAAAACTCACCTCTGGGCAAAACTTCAGGCTTTCACGGGAATATTGACAAATATTAACCTTGTTAAACAGGAGTTTGTAGCTAATGCAGGGGAAACGGCTCTTTCTAGGCACACGTGTGGTTGGCTGAGGTTTTAAACAAATGAGGGCTGTGAACTTGAAGTGCCACTCAGCATTAGCAGCAATTGAAATGGGAAGGTCTTAAACGATGTCGATAGGAGGAAAAGAAAGAAACTACACAGAGATTTCTTTGAAGGGAAAAAAAAAGTTGAAGAACTTTGGCCTAATGTTTGTTGTGTGGTGTTGTTTGTTTTGTTTCTTTTTGTTATTTTTAATAGCATGTGGCGTTCCAGGTTCCTGATAAATGGCAAAGTTGTCAAGGCCACACTGCTCCAAAAACCCCTTGAACAGAGAGTAGACATGAGAGAGTTTTTTTTTTTTTTTTCTTTCCCCCATCGATATAAATAATAGACCTTTAATAGCTTCCAGATGTACATAACACTGGAAAGTGACATGTTCCCTTTTGTGGAGGGCTTGTTTAATCTACTATAAATCCATGTCTAGGTATTCTTAAAGAACAATTGAGGTATAAAGTACTGTGATTCCATTGCTGTGTATATTCTTTCCTTCTGTTGATGGGAATGTTTGTTGCATTTAGTGTAACTTCATGGTTACTGTCTTTAGTTAGATTTGTGTGAAGTTTCTTCAAATGTCATTTGATCACTAAGCTGTTTTTCTCTGCCTAAGATGGATGTGCGTAAGAGAGGGAGTGAATTCCTTGCAACTTTTGCACTGAAGTTTGACTGAAAGTACAAAGATCTAATCATGCTTTATGTACATTCTCAGATCTGAAAGCTTTTGAAAGAAGACTTACCGAATACATTGCATGTTTGCAACCAGCTACAGGGCGTTGGAGAAGTAAGTTTCACATTCTAAGAAATAAATAGGGTCTCTTTGTCTCTTTACATTTATGTATAAAATCTTGCTTCAGAACAACTTTGAGGAAAGCGGGTATCTATAAAGACTCAACTTATGTAGTACCTGCTTTAGGTACTAAGATTGCTTCCAAAATTGTTTCCAAAATTGCCAGTTGCCATGCCAGATATCTGTAAAAAGAAAAGTACTGAAAACTGGCATGTTAGAAGTGTTCAAATATACAGTTTGTATCTATAACTTGTTATACAAATGTACAATATTACCAGTGTTGAAATAACTAGTTTGCATGGCTAGTATTAAGTCAATTTGTTTACATAACTAACTGCCTGCTTTGGTAATTTTGTAATTCATGCTTAAGAGTTGCTTTTGACTTTAATTATACTGAGAGTGTTTAACTTGATGCTAAATTTTCTTTCTGTAACCCTGGAAGTTATTCACTAGTTAGAGAAAACAAAACAAAACCATGCCTTCATTTCTTTGAAGCATCGGGATGGTTTTACTTGATATAACGTACCTACTTGTCCTATCCAGAAAACTTGTACAGAACCACCTTTATGGTTTAAAACAGTAAAGTTTTTATGGCCTGTTTTCATTTTTAGTAGAGGTTGTTCCTCCTTCTTATGGACAAAAATAAACTCTTTATATTTCTAATGAAACACAAATGCTTTTTGCTGTGAGTTGTGCTGCTTATGACTTTCATTCTTTTCTTTATCAGTGATTCTGATAGTGGTATCAGTCTGCACAGCAACTGGTGCTTGGAACTGGTTAATAGATCCTGAGACACAAAAGGTAAAGATCATGCTCATCCTGAATGTGATTTGTTTCATAAATTGATGCTGCAGTAGAATTATATGCATTTGTACAGTAAGTCAGGTGCTGTAGACAAGTGTTAAAATGTCTTCAAAATTTCAAGACTAAAGATGAGTTTTGTACCTGGGTACTTAATGTGGCAGGGGTACAGCCATGTAGACAGTACCTCAAGTGTAATCAAAACCATAAGGCAGCAGCAGTTCTCCTGATTTCTGGGGCAAATTCATAGGACAACAGCACTGTACAACTACTCATAGGTAGCTTATAAAGGTCTCTTTTGTATGAAATGATTGTGAATAATGAAGTCTAAATGAAGAGTGACACAGGCAAATTAATTGCACATATCACTGTGCAGTCTTTTTTTTTTTTTTTTTCCTCTCTTAGAGCCTCGATTTTATCTACAAAGCCACACAATGCAGATATTGTCAAATTGACATAGGGATATAGTAACTTTAAGTGTTAATTGTAGAGGCCTAAACTGATCTGATTCTTAAACAGTATTTCATTGACGGTTTTCATTTCTATGAAAGCAGGACAATATTTTCAGTTATGAAATATGTATTGGGACACTGCTTGGCAAAATGCTCCTGCTAGACTGCCTCTCTAAGGAGTTGTTCCCAAGTGCATGAAAATGACTAAGAGCAATATATGCTTTGAATTAAGTGACTAGACACAAACTCTCTGTATGTTTCAGAAAGTGCATCCTAGGACTAATCTGACTTCTTTCCTAGGTGTCATTTTTCACATCACTTTGGAACCATCCATTTTTCACAATTAGCTGTATTACCCTAATAGGCTTGTTCTTCGCTGGAATACATAAAAGAGTGGTGGCACCATCAATGTATCCTTCGATCATCTTTGTCAGGTTAAGTGTTGTAGTTGCTGCTGCTATTGAAGCCTATGTTAATGTTGCTTTTTCTGTTTTGACTTAAAGTGTGCACAAGTGTTAGCTGTTTTCCTTGACGCAAACCATGCAGTATAGCAGCCCGATGTCGAACTGTTTTGGCAGAATATAATATGTCCTGTGATGATGTAAGTGTTAGCAGCTCATTGCCTAAACCTTTTATTAAAAACAAACAAACAAAATAAAAGTCCACAAGTCCTTTAGTGAACACTGTGTGTGGGTGTATGTGTGTGTATGTATAGAGGTGTGCATACACACCTTAACAAAAAAGAATGTATTTGTAAATAGAATAGGAAAATAAAATAAATTACTCAGTATTATTCCATAGGTCATTTTAAGCTTAGCCTGGGGTATTGGACATGAAGTACTATTGATAGACTAAATTTTAATTAATTTAATTAAAAATTAATTAATTTTAACTAATTATTTTCTTTTCCTGTTTTGCAGACTGGAAAACTAATTTTGAAACCTAGGCCTCATGTTCAATAAAGGCCATCTTCCTTCATTTTTTTCCACTGCCATGGAAACCAAAAATGACCTTTTTTTCAAGGTAGTATGACAGCAAAAACCAAACAGGACTGGTTGTCATTGCCTAGGAGCAAAAAGTCTTATACAATTGAGAGTGTAAGTGTGCAATATTGCTTTCTTGAATATTTCTCCAAATTCTTTGTTATCATATGATCAGTGCTCTTGCTACTTCTGATTACCTCTTTTTTTCAGTATTAGTGTCACTTTTTTACTTCAGCTAGAACAAAACATACCGGTGATGTATGTTAATTGGTTATGAAGTTGAACTTGAAGATCAAACCTCATTTGTGTAACGTGTCTTTGTAAACTATTGTAAATAGCAGATTGATGCCAATGTTCAGAGGAAAAAAAAAGTAATATTTGCTGTATGGATTTTTCTTATTGTTCTCATCAACAGTATTGAAAGGAACACTTACCATTCCCATGATTTTTTCTTAGCACACTTATTCATTACAGCTGTCCTTGTTTCCTGGTCACTACTTCTGGAACTGGCTAAAACTTTTGCAGAAAGACTGCTCATGCTGGAGAAAACTGGTCTTTTTGTTTAAGAACTTCGCAAATAGTTGGAGGAGCACATTTGTCAAACCGTACACATAGTGCACTAGCCACTTTCCTTGTGGTCATACATAGCTCGTTGTTAGATCTGGCTCACAAGACTGCTGTTTTAATCAGATTTTAATGTTTTAAAGATTGTCTTAAATATGCTTGCATCTTTCTGATTGTAAGATTGTACTGTATCTTAAATCCCCAAGATACCGAGTGGATTTTTATGCTGTGATAGTCTGAATATGAAAGTAGTCTTGGAAATGTCTAACTTTGGATACGAATTATTTGGCAAAGTAAGTATGAACGGTGCCACAAAATAACAGAACTTGTTATTTCAAGTGTTGAAAATAAGGTGTGCATGTTATATGCATAAAGTGTAACTTGCTGAATCGTTAGCACTGTAAATAATTTTAAGAGTTTAAGTGTTCAAGGTGCCTTTTTAATTGTTTCAAACTCCTTTAATTGACTAAGGCTGCAAAGCTGTTGCAAGTTCCCTAACCCATTAACTCCAAGCAAGATCGCCTCTTAAAGGGAGCCTATTGACTTAACTGATATATATATATTTTTTAAGAAGTCAATTGAGACATTAAAAACACTCTGATTTAATCTTTCCCGTAATTCTTTCTCCCGCTCTTGCAACATTTTTAACCGCTGTATATTTTGTAGGTAAATGTGTATAAAATAAACCCGACCCAAGACCTTTAGCGTCTACGTCCATGTCACGCATGCGCAGCTCCCACGGGCTGGCAGGTCTACCCGCCTGGCCAGCAGGTCTGCCCGGCCGGCCGGCAGGTCTACCCGCGTCTGCGCCGGGGCGGGGCGGCGCCTGCGCGGCGGCGGCCACGTGTGCGCGGAGGGCGGTGGCGGGGCCATGGGCAAGAGCCGCGCGCGGCGGTTCCGGCGGGCACCCAGCTCCGGCCCGGGCCCTGCGGGCGGCGGGTGGAGGCGCCGCGGCGATGGGGATGGCCCCGGCCCCGGGGAGAGCCCCGGCAGCGGCCCCGGGGACGAGCCGGCCGCCGAGCTGCTGGAGAAGGTGGGTGCGCGGCGCGGCCTGGCGGCCCGGCGGCGCAGGGCGGCAGCGAGCCCCCCGCGCGGGGGGCGCCGGTGGGAGAGGCCGCACCAGAGAGGGCTGCGGCTCCCCGTGCCCGCGGCCTCGGCGCGGAGCGCTGCGGGGGGAGCCCGGAGTCGCCGGCGTCTCGTGCACATGTTAAGGGGGTGCAGCAGTAAAAAATCTCTCTTTTTCCTGCCTTAACTACACTGATTGAACAAGTCCCTGCTTCGTTATATTCTCAGACTAACCTTTTAAAGTCAAAAGATTTAGGAACATGTGGATGCTGGAGTGGGATTTGTTGAGAGGTCTCCTTCCAGAGGGGCTGGAACTGATTTACCCCTTCTTCCCACTCTGTTCCACAGATATTTGCCCTTTCTGTGGCCTTTCCTCGATAAAGGAAGCTCTGTAAACTTATGTGTAGTCAGTTTTGGTGGTTTGTAGTTCTGAGGGGTAGTAGTTCTTATATTAAACCTAAATTTCCTTATTGCAAACCACTGTTGTCTTGTGGACATGGAAAACATTTGCTATTTGTTTTCATGCGGGTGTTCATACATCCCTATAATGAAGACTTTTATGTCTTTGCCTGCCTTTTTCTATTTTTTCTTTTTTAAATTTTTTCAGTCTTTCTTTATCAGTACCATTTCTTTAGTCCAACATGCTTGTTTGGTAGGATTTCCCCCAACTCGTGTGCATTTTTTCTTCTTTCTAGCATGACCATCAAAAGTAGAAAAGCCTTGCTAGGGTCAACCCCACATCTAAACAATGCTAACAGTTGGAATAAGATTCATGCAGTTATGTAGTTCACACATGCAGCCCAGGTGAAGAATTAAAATATTTATGGAAGTTAAAAGCTCTTGATTCTATTTTCTATTCAGGAGCGATAAGGGGAGCTACAAGGCTAAAAGGCAAATCAAAGTGGATGACTTCGTTCTCGCTCAATAAATCCTTCCAGCTTCACTTCTCCCTCCAGAATCTGCCTCTCTTGTGTCCCTGCAGCTCCAGCACCCGAGCGCTGAAGTGAGGGAGTTTGCCTGCGCCAGCATTTCCAAGCTCTTGCAGCAGAAGCACCTCATCCCGGCCTTCCTGCACAGGGACGTCGTGCGGTGCTTGGGGCCGATGCTGCTGGACCACAGCTTGGCCGTTCGCGAGACGGCCGCGGGGGCTCTCCGGTGAGCGGCCCCTGGGATCGGGGGCAGCAATGAATGGGCACAGCAGGTGGGCGCGTGGCTCTGCTGTAGAGCTCGTGGACTGAACCGTCACCTCCAGCTTGGTCTCTGCCGTGGCTGAGCGTGCACGAGTCGCTGTGCCCAGGCCCATAGAGGCCTCTGCGGGGCTTTCGGAGCAGCGCCCGAGCAGTGACAGCTGTTTTACCTGCCTGCAGTGAAATGGGTTGTGTTCTGCCCTTCAATTAGGAAAAACTACTGCGTGAAAATACTTGAGTGCAGGTGGCATAGTATTTTCTGTCCTGATAACATCACAGGAGCAGCAGGGTAGTTAGGAACTGCAAATAGCTTTCTGAGAAAACCTGTAAATATTTGACAGACTGTTTTGAGTTGCCATTCTGCATTCAGACCCGCAGCTTACATTATATGTGCAAAATATGTACATTATATGTGGCAGAAGTCATGTTTTTGTTCAAATAAGTGGGTGAAAAAAACCCTCTTTTTTTTCCTTAGAAAAAATGATGACTGATTAAGCAGGTATTTTTTTCTCTTAAAGTTGTGATCAATTTTAAAACAAAATGTATTTAAAATGTTTTTGTGTTTGTTTTGTTTCAAAACATTCATAGAAGTGTTGTATGTGATCCAAAGTGTTTGATCTTTCCCAGAAATCTCAGTGCTTGTGGAGGATTTGAGGTCTGTGATGACATGGTGACAAAAGACATCATGACTCCCCTTGTTGCTCTTCTGAAAGAGGTGTGTGTGTTTTTATTCTGATTTTAAAATTAGTCTAATCATTGAATTATCCTCTTCTCAAAAGCAGTTCATTTTTAGTAGCTATTTGCAAGATCTTTAAAAGAACCTTTTGGTGGATTGAATAATAATTCTTTACATTTAGGAATGTAAATGTCCTACATCTTTAATGCCAGCTAGGCGGATTCATAGAATACATCTTATCATCATTATACCATTAGGATTTGCTAAGTAAACTTAACTGCTGCAACTCTTACTGTGCAACTTCTTAAAGTAGTACAGAAATAATTACAGAGTTTTCAAGCAAACACTTCTTTCTGCCTCCTGCATGTGTGATGATGTCTGTTGCCTAGGATGATATTTTTAGTCAAAACAAGCCTATTTTGTCAGTCAATGTTCAGATCCAATGTTGCATCATTTTCCTGGCGCATTTTTCTTCCTTTTTTGTTTTTCATTTATAGCTGTGTAGCTACTGCTATTGTGATAACCTGTACTGAATTTGTTGGTTCGGGTGTTGCAGTTTAGGAACTGCATTGGGTTCTGTCCCCTTGCTCTTCATGTGAGCAGCCGTGAGCAATGTCATCATTCTCTGCACAGTTCTTCCCCATTACAAAATGCAGGTAGCGACATTGCTGTGAAGTGTAGCAGGATACGTAACTAAATTAATCTGGATTAGAATTAGTGCAATTAGTGCAATTAGAAAATTGCATTAGAATGCAATTTTCACTGGAGTAGAACTAGTGAAAATTGCATAAAAAACTATACTAACAGGAAGCAAGCAGCATTTCGGATACTGAGCATATTTACTTGGCCCAAAGGTGGGGGCGGGGGAGATTCAGAAGGCTATTGAATGCAGAGCAAGTAATGTTAGTCTTGTTTCTACCAGGGAAAGAAATCAGTGATTCAATTCTGTTGTGGTCCAGTTTCCTTAAATAGTACGAAAATAGTCAGGTTTGCTGCTGTTAAACACTTGATGAGAGATCTCTAAATTCCTCTGTCTTGAAAGTTTTTAGGTTGTTTTTTGTGTAGTGTTTTTTGTTTATTTGTTTTTTCCTCTTTCCAAGACCAGTTTTCTTGTTTGGTTGTAGTGTAGCGCAGGACTAGATGCTAATCAGCTCTCTCCAAAGAAATGCAAAGAAACGAACAAAAATTATGTTGAAGACATAGCCAATGAGGCTATTAACTTGCTGTGGAATGTGTGGTAAGTTCTCTCTTAGAAGAGCTAAATTAGATTGCTCCTTAAAAAGTTTTGCATGATAGTTGAGGCTGAAGGAAATAGCTTTCCCTGTGGGGAAAGATTATTCAGTTGCTGATTCTCACTTCTGATCATGTTGCTCCTGTGTGTGCTTTGCACAACAAATTATGAGCCATCATCTGATCTGAAATATATTTGCTGTCTGCTACTGTAGATTACTTTTGTAAGTGAAGATTTTTATAAGTGTGTCAGGTTGGTGAAATTGGTCATTTGTTTAAGGAATGTGATGTTTTTATTTTCATTTGTTGTTTATTTGAAATTCTGATGCTCTTTTCTCAAAGCGTTCTGTGAAAGTCTCTTTGAAGACACTTGTACAGTTTGGATTCTGTGGTCTTGCCTGTAGTTCCTGTAGATCCTTACTGTAATATGGGGGGAAAAAAATTCCTATCAGTGGACTCCATTGTTCTGGGAATATGAGGAATTCTTCACTGCTTCCTCCCTGCTCAGATCTTCCCAGAGTTTCAACTAACTAACCCCTTAATGACTTGGACACAGATAAAATCTGCTTAATTATCTGATAACAAATGTGAGTAGTTTCATGAGTAATTTACATTAGAAGCATTGGGCAAACAAAGAGTAAAAAATGGGCAACAGTATTAATACAGATATAGCTATGAACATTGAGACAGTGCAAACTTAGTACAAGTTCTTCTTCTTGAACTTTATTTTCTTGCTTTTGCTTTTGATTCAGTATTGTAACAGTTCCATGTTGTTACTTCAGTCCATATAGAGTTTGTCTTGTACTAGACAGAATTTCAGAGGAGCTGTCTGTATGTCTGCCCATATGGAATGGCTGCTGGCTTGAGGCCTCTCTTCTAAATCTGTTTTCTTCATGACTAAACTCTAGAACAGTACAGAAACTGCTTGCTCTGCACCTGTGTAGAATATGGCATCTTATTGTAACTGTCTCAACTATCGATTTCAGTGTCCATTTCTCTATTGCTTTTGCAGACATGAGTGCGTGGGACAGAAGCAAGGTCTTTTAAGTGTGTTATAAATCACTTCTGTATTTTGAACTCTGTGGCATTGATAGTGAACCATTGGCATCATTGCTAAGTTCAGCACTGATAAAACCTAGACTGATATTGATGCCGAGCTATAATATTTAAAATAAATAAATCTTTGAGGAGCTATGTAGCTAGTTCATCTTTGTATGTAGCTAGTTTGTCTTTTGTTAATGTTGTACTTAAAAAAGGATATAGCTGTAAATTTAAGGAAATACAAATCCCACTAGTATTGTAGTGTACTGCTAATTGAGCAGTACATTTTGTATTGTTTCAGCAAGCATTTTTAAATGCCAGTTAGCAGTATTTTATTATTTTTTATAGCAAATGGGCACTTAAGTTGGAGAGGCAGCAGCCCGTTCTGTTATGAGTGGGTTTTTGGATACAGACTTCGGCCGCTGCAGAAGGGCCCGTTCTGGCTCACAGCCGGAGGCTTTGCTGCCCTCTGCGCTCTGCTGCACGAGGCTGTTCAAGCCGCTCAACTCCAAAACAAGGTGTGACGAGGTAGCTGGCAGAAGCCAGTGTTGTTCAAAGGTTTCCAGGGTATCCCAACATCTTCCCCACCTTATGAGCTGTTCACCATAACCTCAGTAATGAGGGAGAACTCTGGGACTAGCAATTTGTAATTCTTAGGTGAGTTTTTAAAATATAAATGCTAGAAATGTTGAGTACATGTTACTTAAAACTTTGTTACAGCTTTTTTTTTTCCCTGGGAAAAGTGTTTTATTAATTTTTCTGTGTGATAGTGAATGCAACAATACAGCAGTATCTATATTCAATAAAGAAGGGTGTCTGGAGGCTGTATTACATTATATGAAGAAATTCTCTACGAATGTGGATCTGGCTATTTCAGTAGGTAAGTAATAAAGAGAAGATAAGGATCTGAAGTGTTGTTTTTTTTTTGTTGTTGTTGTCATATGAATGTAAAGCATCCATTGAATAATGAGTAACGTATTTGGTGGTTATGTGAGAGGAAAAGTTTTGTGGGGGGAAAGAAATGCATTGTTCTTCTGTCTTGTTGTTTATTTTTTTCCCTCTTGTCTCCTGTGATGGAGAGTCTCCCTTGTAGAGAAAAGGGCATAATTAATCTGAAAACAAACAACTCCTTTCACTGTGAAAATATACTTATTGTTAGTATTGCTACTATATGGTCTTATAATAGTCTTGCCGTTATATGTTCTTGCCACATTTTTTTTCTGTTTTTCCTAGTCAGTGGAGAAATGGATTTTTTGAGAAGCTGAATTTAATATAGCTTGTGCCATGTCTGACCTGGTACTGACCTCACCTGTTTTACATGCTCTTTTGCCAAAGGATACCTTTTAATGTAAAACACAATTTGTGGGAAGGGCATCTTTTTTTTTGGTGTTTGTCATTTTATTACAATATGTTGTTGTTTCAGGCTATTTTTCTTTCCCGTGTTTGTGTTTTATTACCCCCAGCTTTCAGGAAGCTAAGGCTTTCTCTGTAGGAGAGTGAAAGCTACTATTTGGTTTGTTAATTGTTATTATTTTTTTATTTGCTACAGCAAACTGTTTACAGGCAGTGACAGAGGATAATCCTGAACTTCTTTCTTCATTCAATTCCTCTGCACAACAAGTACTAGAAAGTGTTCTGTTGTGTCCAGAGGGCACGATGAAGCATATTCTTCTGAGAACGCTGATAGCAGGTACAACATTTTAACAAATTTGGGTTTTTTTTGGTGATGGTAGCACAGAGTTTTACTCTGTTATCATCTTGACACCTCATTGTTGATGCTGCTACCCTAACATTAGCTGTAAGCAAAGCCTGGGCAGACTGTTCATAAGGTTATTTTCACTTGGAGTAAAAGATACCCCAAATATTTGAAACTAGTTTTAAAACTGTCTCAAATATCTAATTGTGAATTCAATACATGCTTAGCATGATGTGTTTGTAGTGTGTGTTTGTTTGCTTTTTTTAAATGTTCATTTGATTTTCACCAGTAAAATGAGTCAGTAATAAGTAGTGTAGGAATTGGCTTGATCTTACCAAGCACAGGCTTACTGTCTTGGGTTCTCTACCTCCTTCTGCGTCAGATGACAAGCCTGGTTGGGTTTTGGTTCTGGAGTATAAGAAATATGTTTAACTTTGAGAATCCTTTAGAAGTGATTATCTTATATGGGTTATCTGAGGTAAGAAACATCAAGCCCCGTGTAAATATTCTGTGGATGCTGATATGCTGGAGTTTACTTGAGCATGAGGTCTGCGCACAGCAGACAGATTTGCATATGAAATCCTGAAGAGGAAAAATAATGCAAGCCTGTAGAGAAAGACTTGATCTTTGTACTGAAATATAAGCACTGTGTAATTGAACTAGCAAGAGCTGTGTCTTTACAAAATAAAGGACTATTACAGAACTGTGAATTGAATATTTTAATAATTTTCATATTTAAACTCTCCTGTGTAGGTACTATCTGGAATATCAAGGACACCATTCCACCAGGCAGCCTGGCAAGCATGGTTAATGCAATCCTGAAGATTTTCTCAGAATCACTGGAAGTAGATGCTGGTGAAACAATTATTCATTTGAGTGAAGCTGAAAGAAACAGGTTAAAACTTGCTGCAGAGGCAGAAACTGAGGAAAACATGAATGATGTTATAGACAACTGTGTTTTGAGTGAAGATAATGAAATGGAAGAAATACCAAAAGGAAAAGTCAGGCAAGAAAATGACATTTCTGACCTAATTCCAGTAAGTATAGCTGACCAGCTCACAGAGAGGTTGGTGTATCTGACTTGTTGTTAACGGAGTATTAGCCAGAATAACTGACTAATAACATTACTGATCTTTTTCCCACAAGTGGCTTGACAGTTTTAGCTAACCCTTCAAAGCTGAATGTGGAGAATTTCGTCACAAATGGTTGAAATGTGAAGTTACACAGCAGCGAGGATAAGGAAATGTGCTTTTCTTGTACTCCTCTAGTGTAAAGTGTAGGCCCCTCTGACGCCTGCATGTATAGCTAGCACAGGAGGTCCGTGATTGCTGCCTAAGGTAAATGAGATGTTTAATGGTTCTAAGTGTCAAGTTAAGTGTAGAGATTGAAGAGAGCTTAGTAAATATGCCCATTAGAGGGGGGGAAAAAAGTACAGAAATAAGCATAGGAGCTTACATTTTGTTAATTCCTTTGCATTATGACATTAGTGTAGATAGGATTTTTAAATGTAAAAATTGTTCACTGGTACAACTGAAGCATTAGATAGAAATAAAAATGACTTGTTAATGCTTCTAGGAGGATGAAAATATGGCTTAGGGTGGGATGGTGTTTCCTAGTGTTCTGTTTTTCATTGACAGTCTAGCTAGCTACTTCCAACTGCTCTGAAATGTTGTTTTCCAAAATTAATTTTTCCCTGTTTTCTTTTAGTCTAATAAGTGGGAGCTGAAAGAAGTGACAGCCTTACTGATGGCTCAGCAGACTGCTCTGGAGGTCATTGTTAACATGTGCTGCAATGAAGGTCTGTAGGAATCTCTTATGGCTCGTGTTACATAGTCTTCTGTTTCTGGAAAAAGTGATGTTTAGTTCACTACCTGGTGATCTTAACCTTTGAGGGTGAATGCACATATTTTTCTGACCCCCAATGCCCTCATCTTTTGAAGAACCATAGTATTATTGCCTGTTAAAGTATGTATTTTTTTCCTCATTGAAATAATTTTATGTTACTTAAGTATACTTTTGTAATATTACAAATCCTGTATGAATTATAATAATGTTTTCATTTGATGTGCCTGTGTTAAAGAACACACTTGTGCAGAATGGAAATTTCATAAAATGTAACTAGTTTTTTTTGGGAGGGAGTTAAAGCACAGTCTAGCAGTTAATTTGATACATGGTGACTGAATCCTGTTGCAGGACTGCAGTGTTAGTTGAAGCAGAGTTTACTTTTTGTGTTTGGGATTTAGTTTTGATACTGTAAGAGTTGTGGGAGGTGGAGGAGAGGCAGTTTTAGATGAGACTCTTGACCACAGGGCAGGTTTGGGCTGTTTGGATTTCCACCTTGGCGAGTTTTCTTGGAGGAAAAGGAAAAGCTGTTTGGGGACGAGTTTAGGAAAAGCACATCCTGTATCTTCTATGAATCCTGATACTTGATTTTGATAGCTTTTCTTCAAATCATCAGGATAAACGGATTTGGAACTCTGCTTAAAAACAGAACAAACAAAAACGCCTCACAAAACCTGGAAATTTTAATTAGTAGTACAGTGCCTGAACCTGATGCAAAAGTAATTGTTTAGAAGATAATTTTAGAAATAGATCTTGCAGATTCTAATAATAATAATAATAAAACCTCAGTAATACCCAGATATTACCAGTTGTGGTGATTTTTTTCTTTTACAGCACGAAGAAATTCTGCACCTAGTGTATGAAACTCCTTTCATAACTCCATTTCTCATCTAATGAGCTGTAATTCATAAGCTTTCCCCTTTAACTGGAAAATCTCTTGTGGATAGGCTGCATATTCTGCCATTCACTCAGTGTAATGTAACATTGATTGTGTTGTATTTCACTACTTTACTCATTCGTGGGCAGACAGACATCTAGTCTGCAGAAATTAAGAGGAATCCAAAGGCAGCTGTTCATTTAATTTTTGGTTCTGTGGGGACTAAAATAGCCTTAGCCATTATGCTGCGTTCATAGAAATACTCTGCTTGCCACAGAACTAAGGGGAATACTAGATTCGTGAGCAGGGTGTTGGGCTGCATCTTGGCTGGCACCTGGAAGGAGAAGCAGGGATCTGGCCCCCTAAACAGCGACGCGGGAAGGAAGTTGGGAGGCTCCGATATTGCTGTCCAGTTTGTGGGCTATAGGTGACCAGCAATAGTTAAGATGCTTTTGCCAGTGGAAAAGCTCCCATATTTTCATCTGATATGGAATAAATCTAAATTTAGGTATGGGCTAATGTTCTACAGCCTGGTCTTAGTTCTGTTCTGTGTCTTCTCACTAATCCCAAACTGTGATTTAGCTGCTGTTCTCTGTGTTGAATTGCATGTTCAGCTAATGTTATTTTTACTTAATTTTCGAAGAGTTTTTTTTTATTTGCTTTGTAAAGATGCAAATGGATTTTTATTTATTTATTTATTTATTTATTTTAGAAAAGGCAAGAGATTGAATGGAGGGGAGGAGGGTCTGCTTGTTTTGATGCTTAATGTGACAATAGAGCAGGACCTTGGGTGGCAGTGCATGAAACAGAGCCATTTGCTCTAGTAGAGGTTATTAACACCCAAGTATCACAGTTGTAAAAGGGATAGTACTGTATAGCAAAAAGAGCTGCTCAAGTGATCAACCCAGCCACAGCTTAATGAGTTGTTTTGTGGCAGATAAACGGCTTTTAAATATATTCTTCACCTTTAAATATATTCTAAAGCTTCTGCACAGTGCTAGTGAAATGTGTTCATTTATAACTCTATTATATTTTAAGTGAATATATTTTGCTTTGCTTTTGCCACAGAAGAAGTGTGTGACTTTTGCAGTACAGTTACTACAGTAACTAGATCACATATGAGTGCGTGTTGGCAGACAAAATCCAATGGGGGTGGATATAAGTGTGGTGTGTGCGTGTTTTTTTTTTTTTTTTTTCCCTTTCTTTCATCACAGTAGTTAAATATCCTGACCTATTTACACAGGCAGAACTTTCATCTGCCAATGAAGATCATTCCAACATGTAGACTTAGGACTTGTGTACACACCAATTTTGTACTAGTTAAAATGCAACTAGATTTAAAATAACTTTAGATAAATTGGTGTAAACCCCATGGACATCAATATATCAGCTTAAACATAAATGACCAACTTAGCTTGTGCTTGTCAGGCCAAGTCAGCCGTAAGCCACGGGCAGATGCTCCTTTTGCAGTAGCAGTGCCTCAACTGTCCTCCAAAGGCTGGAGTTCAGCACACCTGCCCTTGCAGATCCCCTTGTTCCCTGAGCAAGAGCCAAGTACCTATTGTAATAAAACAATTTAAACAAAAATGAT
The DNA here is from genome assembly GCF_059628265.1 of Tinamus guttatus. Taxonomy (NCBI): domain Eukaryota; kingdom Metazoa; phylum Chordata; class Aves; order Tinamiformes; family Tinamidae; genus Tinamus; species Tinamus guttatus. The sequence goes on from NW_028288923.1 coordinate 5,111,534, forward strand.
AAAATATTTATAACTGCAATTTAATGGCATGTGCTTTTGTGTGGACTTTGTTGGAGCAGTTGACCAGAACCACTTAAACCAAGAGCTGGTGCCTGGTTTAATTCAGATGAGGGGTACCTATTGCATGAGTGCTCTTCTATTTAATAGTCTGTATTTTGTTCTCAGATCCCTCTGACGACGAATGGGAGGAGCTCTCCAGCAGTGATGAAAGTGATTTGTTTATGGAAAATTCATACAATGAGGGCAGTGGGCTGCTAATGTCACCTCTATGTCTCTCTGATGAGGTTAAGTCAGCGTTTCTGAACTACCTCATTCCAAAGAAGGTATATATATCAGAACTTTCTGCCTTATTTCTATCCTTGGCCATGCAAACAAATTATCATAATCCATCTGGAAAAGTCTTTTAAAAATCACTTCAGTGTTTTTTAACTTTTTTTTTTCTTGAGATAACACAATGACATGAGCTGATTTGACCAAGTAATCTCTTTGTGTCAGTTAGAATAGAAGGTTCTTGTGTTTTAGAAACCGTCAGGTTTCTGAACCACATTTTTATTTGTTTTTATAGAAACTATAAAGACTATTTTTTTGATTTGGGCGTGAAAACGGTTAAGTGCAAAAGAAAAGGAACACTGAGTAGAAGAGCTGCCGAATTTCTGTGCTAGCTACATTACCTCCAGCTCAGTTATGTGACTGACACTAGTCGGTATTGGAAAGTGTGTGTTCCTCTTTCCCTGGTCTACACGTAATCTGTGAAATACAGCGTTTGACACTGTCAAGAACTTGTTTCAGAATTGTTTCGTTCATTTTTACTTGGGCTTGTAAAGGTGCAATTCCTCCTTTGAACTAGTTATTACACTGGTTTAGCAATGTGATAGGACTCTGAGCAAAAATGTCAAGATGCACAATGAATGACCTTGGGTTTTGTGTTTGCTACTGATCTGTGTATGTTTTTTCACAAAGTCTTTGGGCTGTGCAGCTATCTGAGCATTGTGCAGCAGAATATCTAAGAAATTCTAAAAAATAAATAGGAGAGACTTAGGAAATTACCTTCTGTTCTGTACAGTTGGATGCTTAAAGTACAGCATTTGAGGAAGTTTGACATTTTCAGCAGGTGAGACTTCTGCTAAGTGGAGAAATTTGAAGAAAATCATATGTAAAATAAGTAGTTTGAGATAGCTGTTTGTCATTAAAATAAATTTCTAGCTTTCCCCCTGTGCACTTCAAAAACAAGCCCAAAACCAAAACTTTATTGCTAAAATTTATTTTCTTTTTTTCTCATAGATTCTTGAAAAAACTTCTTTTCCGAACAGTGTTGCTCTAGACATCTGTACGCACAATCCATCTTGGAAACCATTAATTAAAAAGTAGGAATTTTCTTGTCTCTCTTACTATATTTCACGTATATTCAGTTGTTACAGAATTCTTGGAAGGATTGTCCATCTTTGGGTTACTTGAAAATTTTGGATAATGCAGACCTGATATATATATGGGTGTTTTTGTTTTTTGGGTTTTTTGGAGGTTTCTTTTTGTTGTTGTTTTTCTCACTGAAGAGATGCAAATGTTTGTGTAAACCACACACTGGGTTACAGTTTTCATTCAGGAACCCTTTCTGTACGCCAGCCCTCATTTACGAGGAGATCTGCTGAGCGCGTTCCTGTTTGTTTCAGGCTGAACACAGTGCAGTGCAGAGCTCTGACCTGTCTTCACAGCATTTTATTAGTGTCAGATGTGGATTGTCTCGGAGGAGCTTCGGCACTCCAATGCCTTGCAGAGCATCTCTCACAGCTGGTCTTTTCCAAAACAGGTAAGCTGTTCAGTAAAAAGGGTTTGCTGCTCTGTATCATAGGGTTATAAATTACTGTGCATATTGTTAAGTGGTTTTAATGCCATTTTATTAATTTCATATGCTCGGCCTTTAAAACAAGGGTACTGAATGCTGGAAATATGCTGACAAAACAGCGAACCCTGATGTAATCTGTTTATCCAGATTGCATCCTGAGCAAGCACACTCCTCGTGCAAGGATATGCTTTACATCTGTGTGTGCAAACAGAAAGCTAATGGATAAACCCTGCCTTGCTGCGAGATGAGAACTAGTTTGGTTGATATTATATTTGTGATAATAGCTCTTTTTCACCAATCAACAATTTTATCATGAAGATGGTGACACCTTTTTCTTTAAGGTGTGCCGACTAACTTAACTACCTGCAATGAAGCAGTCTTTTGTCCAGCAATATTTTATGTGTTTTTTTTTTTTCTCAAAATCTTAGGAAAATATCAAAAATAGTTGCTGTAAAAGTCCTTAAAAGACAAAGAGTGCCTACCTATTACAGTGGGAAAGAAAACAGCCTTTGGGTCACCAGGACATGCATTATTCATGTGGCTGTATAGCCTTCTTGAAAATATATTAATAAGTGTGCAAAATTCTTATTAAGCTGCTTATCAGACTTCCTGCTGTGATGTTGACCTAACTTGAATTGAGAAGGCAGTAAGTTGGGAAATTTCCATATTTCCTAAAAATGATATTCCACTGTTTTGGAATATCAAGCATATCCTGGTGGATGCTATAAACTAAATGGATGCTATATATCTCTATATAGCATATATAGAGGTGGATGCTATATATCTAAAACTATTCTAACAATGTTTTTTCCTTTAAGATCAGTTGTATGGCATGGTTCTACCCAAGCAAAACCAAACAAAAACCAGCACATATATTTCTACGGGCTGGAAAAACCTACTAATTCTCAAAACCAGCAAGAAAATCTTTATCATAAGACAAATTTCTTGAAATGTCATATGTGCATTACTTATTCATTTCCAGTCTTAGGAGCTTGAGAAGTGGAGATTTCTTCCATTCCTCCAAATGTCTCTATTTGTGGCTACAAATGTGGCGTGTATAGCTCTTACTCACTGTAGTTCAACTTGGCATTAATAGATGCTTGAAAATGCCCTGGCCTGCAAAACATACTCTTTCCTCAAAAAGTCATTAAAAGCATGTGATCTATCTATGGGAACCTTATGACTAAGAAAGCATATTTCATGAAATCATAGTGCTTGAAAAACTAAAATACAGGGAATGAAAATAAATACAAACATATATGTGGAAAAGTGTATGTGAAATATTTGCCTGTCCTATGCTTGAAGAACAAGATTAAAAGGACCTATATGTTATATTTAGCAATATTCAGAAAGTTCTTCCATGAAACTTGAAAAGTGGCCAGCTGAAGAGAGGTGGTAATAAATTAGTTTAATGGCTCGTATCCTTTTTTTTTTTTTTTTTAAAACACATTTTTTTTGATATAGTTAAATGCTATCTAACAGAAACTGCTAGATAGAGCAGATGAGGTACCAAAATGTGGTTAGAAGGAATTCTGTGGCTTACAGGGTCAACAAGAGACATAAAGACCTAGTTGCTTAAATAGGAAAGGAGATATGCTTTAAATTATCGAAGATTTCTGCTTCGGGAATAGTCCAGGAAATAAGAACAAAATGCAGGATAGCTAGTATTGATGAATAACGATTTCTCACTACATGAGAGAAACACACTGTTTGAATAGTACCTTTCTGAAAGGTTGTTGAACCATAGGAAAATAAATTCTTTACGCAGGAGTTGTGTATCCAGTAGCTACCGTGGTTTTCCTGCTTGCAGTATCGTGGCCAGCGTACAATGCTCAGTTTTTAAGCTTCTGTTTCGACTGCGATGGTTTCTGCCATGCATTAGATTACGTAAGTGTCTTAACCAGGGAAACTGAGGAAATCTTAAATAACTATAATCTAATCTCCAGGCACAATAAATAGTGAATTCAAAAAAAAAAAAAAATCACTGTGGTTACAAGCTTACAAATACCAGTCTCTGAAAATCTAGCTTTTCCTGTTTGTGGTAGAACCTGGAGGAACAACTGTGGGATTAAGGCATTCCTATTTCTTTGCTGCTTATATCGTTCATCTTCCTGTTTAACTTTTGGCTTTGGGTTTAATTCTTTGACAGAATTCCCTAAAGACACAGAATTCCTGGAAGCCATAACCAGTGCTTTGAGGGCTCTCTTACAAACAATGGCATCAAAGAACATCTCCCAGGTAAAAGGTTGAACTGCCTAAATGTAAAGAGCTAAAATCCTGTAATTCTGAACAAGACAGATCTGAAAGTACAGATTTAACAGCATTCAATCTCTCTCTTTTCTAATGAATCTGTCAGGAACAGTTTATGTTATAGATAATCTTCAAAACATGTGAACAAGTGAAAGGTATTTCGAGAGCAAAATGGTAATATTCACCATGTCGCATCTTTGAGATGGGTATAATGAGAAGACTTTATTTTTTACACTAAATTAGTGTCCAAAATTATTTTATTTGCTGCTTCTAGAATCTTTGTCAAACATATTAGTGAGCTAAATATGAGTGAAGCATAATAGTTTGTTATACAAGATGTTATAATAGATAGTCCACTGCTTCTTTTTGACTCTGAAGAGTAAAAATGAGTTTTTATAGTGTACATTGTAATGAACTGGTATTGAGCTAGGTAAATTTGTGAAAACCCCTTTGAGCTTGAAACTTTCTCCCTTTGTTGTGTTGTTGGTTATGTTCTGGAGAAACAGCTTAAGAAGTTGAAAGGGAGGGTTTTACTGTTTTCTTGCTGTTAGATTTTTTTTTCAGGATTCATGGTTTTTGTAAAACAGGAGTACTGCTCCTCTGTTACAAGTTTGCCAGTCTTTTTCTGTAGAAGCAAATGATGCGAATGTCTTACAAGCTTCCATAGAAGTGTAATTATATGTATTTTCTCCCTTGTTAAACAGTGTATGACTCCTGAGCAGCTTATTGCTCTATGTGAAGCTGCTATTCACAGCAGCAACTCCAGTGTCAGAGTGAATGTAGTTAGCATCCTTGGAATTTCGGGCAGCGTCCTAGCAAAATCAGAAAATACAGCTGAAACACTAAAGGTGAAACAACAAACTCTTCTCTTCAAGCCTGAAACTGCTTTGTTTTTTTCTCTCAGTTTTTTTGTAAACACTGTTGAAAAACATTTTCTCTTTTTATTTCAGATGATTGGAAAATTTCTTCTTGAGGTTGCTATGAAGGAATCTTCTCTTGTAGTAGCCGGGGAAGCCCTGGATGCACTTTTTGATGTGTTTGCAGATGGTAAAGAAGCGGAAAAGGCAGCAGTACAGATTAAGTTACTCCCAGCACTGAAAGAATTTCAACCAGTATTCAAAATGAGGGTAGGCATCAAATGCAGCCAGCTCAGAGTTCCAACACTCAATGTGGTTTAAGTCTTGAGACTGCCACGAAAAGAAATAATTAAGCGGGAATATATGGATCTAAAAATGGTGAAAAATTTTGGAAGTGTTGAAATTCCTGCTGTTACTTTGCAGTTCATATAACTATTTTAAGGTTAAAGTGTAGAGTCTGCATTACACATCAGCATTATTGATGTCCAAATCCCAGTATTTTTCTGAAACCTTTGCAAAGTGAATTCTTTAGATGTCTCTGGAGGAGGACCAAGTACAGCTGATTCAGAGGGGAAGGGAAAGGAAGAAGTCCCTTTTGAAGTTAAATCAACACCTTTCATCTTTTAGCTTGCTGTGGTTGTGGTGTTTTTGTTCTGTTCCTGGTTAATTAAAATACATCACATATTCTGTGTTTTCTAAGCTGTAATTTTAAATGTTTGTGACTTGAACAGCTTTAAAGGCATTGTTTCTTTTAATCGGATAAAGCCTGCGGACTGACTTTCATAGTCTTAAATTAAAGCACTGTATGTTTCCAATACATAATGGACAGTGCTGCAGTTGTTCAATCCATTAGATAAGCAAGATCTTTTATTAAAATAGATACAGAAAATAAGTGTATATTTCAAATTTATGGCGGAAGTAGGATGTCGGTAGTATTACGGCCAGATACAGGCAGAGATGGTGTTTCATGAGAAAATGCCTTGTAGAATGTATCGCTAATCTTTAATCAGCTTGTAGGCATATGAACATGTTATGTTGGAGCCCTCAAGAGGGATAAATATCATGGCTTGCTCAAGGACATACACACAGTTGTTATAAACTTAAATGACCTAACAGAAAAAAAAAAAACTTGTATATTAGTAAAGTATATATGTTTTGGATTTACAGATGCGAAAAGAAGGGAAAAGAGAATATAGTGCAGATCAGCTCTGTGTTCTTGACAACGTGAAGATGAATTTGAGAAGATTCATTGCATATCAGGAGACATTAGTGAAAAACTCAACTTGAAACATCAAGGAACTTTTAAGGTTTCCTTTATTGAATAATGTTTTCCAAAAATATAACTATTTTGGCTTCCAAAATTTGCTACACAGAGCAGTTTTGCTTTCATGTTAATACTTTTGTTTTTGTTTTACATTCAGTATTTTTATACTTCTGGGTGGATGCAATATGAAAATAGTGTCAGCATAAAAGAATAATAGCATTACTTTGAGATTAAATGTTAGCTGTGGTAGGAATGTGATCTTGCAGTCCTGAGATGATGTAAATAGCACTGCTGTCAACGCTTAGAAATCTTTGTGCATCCTGGCAGAACTTTATCATTGCATGAAAAATTAACTTAAGAGATGTCCTCAGTTATGTGCCAGATTAAGAAAATGCAAAAACAAATCAAATCCCTCTCAAATATTTTTGGGGAAACCATCAGTGGCAGAATGCTCATATTTGTTATCTGTTTTTACCTGTTTCTAGAATTGCACAGACATGTTTCCCAAGAAAAGTATATGACAAGTGTGTAGGTTATTATCAGCACTTGGATCTATTGCTTCTTGACATTTATCAAAAAGAAAACTGTCTCAGATTCATTTATAATAAATATAGTAGGTTAAGCTTTTACTGTGGAAATGAGTTTCGGAGGATCCTACTCAAACATAATTGGTTTTATTGTGTTTTGATTGGTAATTCAGAAAATCAAGTATGTGAATTTACCTTCTTCCTTGTTCTACATTAGGATTAAGTATGGATTCACGGAAGTAGTGAACCTAATAAAGATATTTTTATACTGAGTTAGTATCTGAAATAGTTTTATAATTACTTAAAGTATTTTTGCAATATTTGTGATAGAGACTTCTAATAGAGACTTCTAAAATGTAAAACTAGCTATTTTTCAAAGAAATATCACTGATTCATGAGGATTATGTATAGACTTTCATAGATCACAAGTTTTACTTTTTTTATGAACAAAATATTGTATCAAGTACCCTTTTTAAAGACAGAAAAAAAAAAGTGGAAGAAGTTGAAGCAGAATTAAAAAATGTAAGTTGAATTTCAGTGCTGAGGGAAGAATAACTTGTTTACGATTTCCACTGTGTCCTTTCCCTTTAAAATCCGTGCAGTGGGGTGCACATCCAGAACTGTTTTCTTGTGACTCCCGAAATGGAACTTTTTATTTTCCCTGCACCATTAATCTGTTGGAGGCACAAAGGCATCCTAGGTTGGGGTAAGTTTTGCTCACGGTGTTAGGTATGGAACTACAACAACCAAACTTTGGTTTGTTAGACTTTAGTCTGTTTTAGACTAGAAAGCGGGCTTTAGACTGGCTGACTTGCAAATGACTAATTTTATGAAATTTTGACCTTTTTGAACAAATAAAACAATTTATTTTTTTCTTTTTTTAACTGCACTGCCTGAGGGGAGGGGGGAAGCCCTATTCTTGCTGTGGCTTGTGAGAAGTTAGATTAAATGGGTGATGTACTGCCTGCCAACCAAATGAGTAAGGGAGTGAGTGCCAGGGACCGTGGGCCTCCCAGGCTGTTGAGTCTGGGCACAGAACGTACAGAAGAAGTCCTGAGGCAAATGTAGTGATTTGAAGGTTATCCTGGGATGCAGAGGGATAAACGTAGAAGGTGAGTGTGTAGCTGCTGAGGAAAGAATAGCTTGATGGTTATGGTGTAAGACCATACTGTGTGTGCATTTTAATTCCAGTGTTAGAAATACTGGCCATATACTGCGGATACTATAGTATTAGCCTGATGAAAGGGAGCGAGCAGGGCTTTCTTCAGAGTCCAGTGGGATTGTGTGGGTCTTGTCCAGTCCAAATTCGAGCATCTCCAAGGGTGGAAATTCGACAGCCTCTCTAGACAACCTTTTCCAGGACTTGACTGGTCTTGCTATTGAGTATCTTTAACCTCACTGGAATTTATCTTGTCAGACCTACCTCTTGTCCTTTGAGTGCCCACCAGGCAGCAGAACCTGGCCACATCTCCTTTATAACTGCCAGCAGGTAGCTGAAAAGAGCTACTGCATTCCCTTTTCCTCATGTCTGAGCAAGCCCAGCTCCTGCAGATCTTTGTATGTTCTCCAGCCCTCTGACGGTCCTGGTGGTCGTGCAGTCAAGGTGCCCTGGTGTGTCCTGTGTGCCTGTCCTGGGGCTGCAGCTCCAGTGCACGGGTGCTAAGGAGAGGGCACTAATCCCTGCTCTCGAGGCACTGCCGGCTTCTGCCCCCCAGCCCGCCAGGACGCTAAGGGCCTTCTCTGTGAAGCTGCTTGTTGCTGTCACGCAGCAGCCTGTCCTGTTCGGCTGGGTTATTGTGACTCAAGTGCAAGACGGGCGTTTTGCAGCAGGTACAGCAGTGGGAATCTGCTTTCTGGGGACTGTTAGAATGATTAAGTGTGTGTTATTTTGTTGTTTAGCTTTTATTTAGGTCTATAATGGAAAATGTTTCATCTTCAAATAAAATCTTAAGGTTGCAGATAAGTCTATGTAACATGGGGCATCTACTCACCCTGCTTTTTTTTTTTTTTTTTTTTCTTTATATGCCCCTCCTTTATTTCTCCAGACTTCCCTGTTCCATTTAGAACCTAAACCACTCCAACAGAAGGAATTTTCCTTTATTTTGGTATACAGTAATCAATTGAATATCTTTTTTTTAAAAAAAAAAAAAAAACTTTTTGTCATAGAAAGATGGATGTATAGTATTATGAACCATGTCTCTTGCAGAAGTAAATGATTTCATGTGTAAAGACTTGTTTCTGGTACAAATGCCATTTTTAACTAGTAGCTAAGAGAGTGATGAGGATGTATGACAGCATTTTCATTTTTTGTGGAGTTGTAATAAAACTTTAATCACCCTTCACGTAACTTGTCGCCTGGAGCACTGTGCTGGGCTGTTCCACTGGGTGCGGGTGACGACGGGCAAGCTGGCGGCTCCAGCTCGCTGCGCACTAAGGGGGTGCTGCTCTGCTCTTCCTTTGGGTTTGGTTTGGGGTGTTTGGTTGTTTGTTTATCTTTCTTTTCTTTTTCCTGCTTTATGTTACTTAATGACTAATATTAATGAAATTTACATGTGATTTCTTTTTATCTTATCACATGTAAGATTTTTAGCAGTTTTTCTCGCCAGTGTTGCATGGTAAAATTAGGGTCCTGAACTTCGAGAGTTCTGAGCTATTGCAGTTATTTAGACAACTGCATATTTCAGAATCTGTATTTTTGCCTTTTTTTTTTCTTTTCTTTTCTGGAGAATGAAGAAAACCTTAATATGCTACCTGCCTTGTACCAGGTTTGCATTAGCTTTCTCTTGGCATCTAATAGGATGCTTGTGATTGAAGAGGAGATAGTAATTCTGGGGGTTAATTTAGAGTACATTCTACTCGTACAAGATGAGATGCAAGACAGAAGTATGCAAGATGAGGCAAGCTATGTAACTGAGACAAGAGTCAGACTGTGACATAAATATATATGTATGGGAAAATTAAATTGTAAGGATATGGACTATAGAAATTGTAACACAGCTGGGAAAACGATGCCAGCAGGAAAAAAAAAAAAAAAAAAAAAAAAGATGGTGTGTGGCAAAAATGAAATGTTCAAAAGATTCTTTTGGTACTGACTTATTTAAGTAGATTTAGGGTGAGTGGGAGATGAATAATGTGAAGACAAGATTTTTGACAGCCTACAAAGAGAAAGCCAGATCTTGGAGATCCTCTGAGGGTGGGAGAAGTTGGACTGATCTAGACAGCGATCAGTCTGTGGTATAAATAAATACATGTGCAAGTATGCATCATCAGTTCATTTCATCACACTGATTAGGCTGATATCAGGACAGGTATCAAACTATTTTTTTTGCTTCTCTTGGCTCCTAAAACATCATCTGTCTGGGGCAGGGGGGAAATAAAGCAGTAATCCAGGTTTTAAAAGGTTTATTTTTTTTTTTTTTTTTTTTTTTTTTTTTTTTTATCAGTATCTCTGTCTGGCATTAAGCACAACAGAATCTTTCTCTGGATCAAGATTTTATGCCATAATATGAGTTTGAGTGGATTCATGACATTAGGTAAGGAGCTTAGAGAGCTGGGTCTCTCCTTCCCTGGGGTTTCTGCTTTCAGAAGTGGTAGGTAGGACAGGGAGCATTTTGCTGGTTTTGTCCTCTTTGCCACCTGCAAAGTATCGAATCATAGACCTTAGATAAGGAGCCATCACTGCTATGTGTTTTGTCCTTGCTTCCTATGAAAAGAAACAAGTGAATGTCATCCTTTGGCATTCAAAATACATAGTTAATACTTTAACTGTTTGAGACTTGTGGTTGTTCAGTTTCTAATGTGGCCTTTTAAAAATTCTGCTCTCTTTAGACAAACAAGAGTCTCTTAAACTACAAATTGCCTTGTTTTTACTTTTGTATTTTGAGGGAAAAAAATGTTAGTAAGAAAGAGCACAGCAGAATCACAAAATGCAAACTGCAATCTGAGAACAAATTAATTTAGAAACAGTTTGTAGCTTAAGTATTATAAATGAAACGTGTTATCTTGTGAAATGTTAACATACAACAATGAACCAAAAAAGCACATAAACTTGACTTCTTTTTTCTTAATTTTCAGTGAAAACATTCTCAGAGGATTGGTTAGAGACACCTAGCCTTACAATTTCTGTTGCAAATTAAAATCCAAGTAGTGTTAGTGGTAAACAAAGTCATTTAAGGGTTCCTTTCTGGCACATGTGAAATAAGCTCATGCTCCAACAACAGTTTACACTGGTCTTACTTTTAAGATATGTATCATTGTGAAGATAACTGGCAAAAAACAAATAAAAAACGAAAATCACAAGCGGTCAGGGAAATTATTTTTTTTTTCCACACAGGCACTTTCAGAATTTAAGTGTAAGAATGGCTGACTCGGCTAGAATAAATGCTTGTTTTTCAATAGCCTGAGTTCATAATTATGACCCCAAAATTACTTTTATCACTTATTTGTTGTATAGGCTGTAGGCCCTAATCTAATGCCTTCATGATACTGCACTGTGCAGGGTCATCCTGGCTTTACCTGGGACTGAGGGCTGCTACTGAGCAATGCTGTGAGGCTCACTCCTACAGTGAAACCTGTGAACAAGTCAGACTGTAGAATTTGCAGAGCTAATTTAATTTTTAAAGTTTTTTAAAGTTTTTTTTTTAATGGTATTCTTATCTCTCTAGGGCTTATTTCTAAGTCTATTCTTTTTTTGGTTTAGAAGTAGGCTTCTTCCTTTTTCTGTGTTTTTTAATATTGCAAAATGAAACTTTTTTTTTCCAAACAGGAATATCATTCTTCCCCTTTTTCTGATACTGCCTTTGTTCTCAGGGTAATTGAAGAAGGGGTGCGGGGGCCAATCCCCCTTCCTTTGGGGTGGTTTTTCCCTGGTAGGCCCCATGTTTCCCTTCAGCATTGAGGGTAGCGCGAGGCCCAGAGCCTCCTCTCAGGGCAGGGAGGTGCCCAGCTGGGCCCTCGTGGGGGTGACTGGAGCCAGGAGGCCCTGGCTCCGGAGTGGGGGCTGCCCTCGGGAATGGGGCCCTCACGTCTGTGCCCCCCTTCTCCTGCGCTGGGGGAAGCCGGCCCAGGCCTCACAGCCGCCGTCCCGCTGCCAAGGGGCAGTTGGAGGCTGCACCAAGGCGATATTAGAAGGGGACCGGTGTCCCTAAGCACAACAGCGGGTAACTTTGGGTAACGGGACTGCTGTCTGTGCCCACCCGGGCTGCGCAACTGCGGCACCTGACCCCAGGGTGGGCCCCGAGGTGTCGCGCGGCGGGACGTTTTGGGGCCCTGTCGGTGGCTGCGGCAGGGGTTGGGGCTAGCCGCGCCTCGCCGCCCCCTTCCAGCACCTTCTCCGCGCGCCGCCGCAGCGGCCGCGCCGCGTGCGCCCCCCGGGCCGCCCCGCTCCGCTCCGCTCCCGCCGGCAGGGCCGCGCGCGGGCGCCCTCGGGCGGGCGGGCGGGCGGCGCGGGGGCCGCAGTTCGGGGCCAACGGCCCGCGATGAGGAGCCGCCGCCGCCCGCGCCTCCCTCGCCGCTGCTGGGCGCCGCCGCGGGCGCCGCACGTGCGGGAGCGGCGGGCGCGGGTGCCGCTGCGGGGCCGCCGCCGCCCCCCTTTATTACGCGCCCGTGCGGCGGCGGCCCGGCCGGGCCCCGCCTCGCCGCGCTCGCCAGGAGGGGCGGGGGCTCTGGAGCGACGGCGGCGCAGGCAGGCGCGGAGCTGCCCTTCCATAGGAGCCGCCATTAGCGCTGGGACCCGCTGACAGGGTCTCGGCGGCGGCGGCCGGCGCGGCGGCAGCGGCGGCGGCGGGGAGCGGAGGCGGCCGGGGTGGGTCCCCGTTTGATGGATCCCCGGATCGCCTGGTTCCAGCCAGAGCAGCTCGGCCCTTCGAACCGCCTGTGGATGCAGATCTGGGAGACCACGCAGGGGGTCCGCAACCTCTACTTCCAGCAGCAGCAGCAGCAGGAGCAGCAGCAGCAGCAGCAGAGCGCCCCCGCCGGGGCCGGCCCGGCCTCCCCGCCCGGCATGTACCGCGCCCCCCGCGCCGACCCCCAGCCCGACTTCCTGCCGCTCGAGAGCGCCAACAACCAGCACAACCGCAGCCGCCGCCAGGCCTCGCCGCCCCCGGCCGCCACCGCCGCCTGGGCCCGGCCCGCGCGGGGGGCGCCGCCCGCCGCCGCCGCCTCGGCCGCCTCGGCCGCCAGCAACAAGAGGAAGCGCGACAACAAGGCCAGCACCTTCGGCCTCAACTACAGCCTCCTGCTGGGGCCGCCCGCGCACGGCCGGGCACCCGCCCCGGGCGACGGGCCGCCCGCGCGGGCCCAGCCCGGCCTGGCCGAGCCGCCCTACACCGGCACCCCCTGGAAGAAGCGCAACTACAGCCAGGGCGTCGTGGGGTGAGCGCCGGGGCCGCGGAGCGGGGGGGAGGGCCGGGCCGGGCGGGCTCCGGGCGCGGCCCAGGCCCCGCCGGTGGCGCAGGGCCGGCCCCGGCCCCGCCGCGCCGCCCCGGCCGCGGCCTCGCAGCGCCGCCGCGGCGCCGGGGGGCAGCGCGGCCCGGGCTGTCAGCGCGGGCGCACGTGGCGGCGCCTCCAAGGGCTCGGCGGTGACCCCGCGGCGGCGGCGCCCTCGGCCCGGCTCCCGCTCGCGCCCTGCCGGCGGGGGGAGGCGGCCCCCGGGCCCGCAGCAGAGCGCGGCGGGGGCTGCGGGCGGAACCCCCCTCGCTGGTAGCGAGGCGGGCGCCGGGCCGAGCTGGGGAAGGTGCGTGTCCGTTCGCAGCGCGGGGCTGCGCCGGGCGTCCCTCAACGCTCCTCGCAAGGCCCCGACTGCTCGTGCGGGCGCTCCGCTCTCTGCGGGACTCGTCAGCGAGCGCGTGTCCCCTGTCGTGTCTCCCCAGCGCTATTCCGATCCCCTCCTGCTGCAGCTTCTCTGCTTTCTGTGTTTTTTTCAAGTTTATGCTATTCAGACTGTACCCTCTGTCTTTGAAGCGTTGCCTTCTGCCCCTTGCTCTGAGGCAAGAGCTTGTTGACGTCCGTTTGACCCGTTAAATACGGGGTTCTGGTGTGCTCGGTGCAGGTGTAGTACCCTTTCCAATCCTTCTCCCTTATAGAACAGCCTGGCGAGGCTCCAGGCCTCGGGTGGCCGAGGTGTATGGTGACAGGCGAAGGCCAAGAAGGGCTCCTTTTAGAAATCGGTACTGATTTGGGTGCGTCAGTTTTTGTGTGTCCAGCTGGAACGTGGAGGTCCTTCCACCCGCCACAAAAACGCGCTGCCATCCCGCCTGCCGTGGCTGTCGCTCGGGACGCCAGCCCGGATGGAGGTCCCAACTTGCTGCTCCTTGCGGAGAAGGGGTTTTTATAGTCTCCAGCTCCCACTTTTCTTGCCAGCTCCCGTGTTGCCTTTACTGCTGGGGTTATAATAATTTATGAAATGACACTGCAGAAGGCTACTATTTTAAGTTTTGTGGTCCTTGTACGTTGGAAGCTTTGATAACGTTCTTTGCAAGACTTAAAAGTCCAAACATACAAAATATTGAATTTTTGTAAGTTAGTTTTTGGACTCTGTTTATCTTTTAGCTTGTCATTTATTTACTTGGTAGTTGGGAACACTTCTGAAAAATACCTTTTTTTTTTTTTTTTTTTGTAAATATGTAAATCTCTAGACTATATTGAAGATACAGGGAGGGGAAAAAGGGTGAGCTTCAGCAAGTGACAAAATATGATTATATTGAAGTACTCAAGCTACTGTCTGTCACAGTTGAGAAACGTTAGTTGAAGAACTGGTTTCAAACCCCAAACAGAAATATATTGTAGACTTTTTTTTTTTTTTAATGTGGCTTAGCAGAGATAGGCTTTAAACTAAAACCAGGTTAATTTTCCAGGTGTCGGTGATTTTTCAGGATCTTAGTATACCAGGCGTAAAAGCTCTATAGCAGCTCTATCAAACTCTCAAATATTTTTGGCCTGCGCTTGGCCTGGCCGCCAGGTTTGCAGCATGTGTTTACATGCTGCCAAGGTTGTGTTTGAGGCATTTTCTTTGTTCTGAACGAGGTCAGGTCTCTGGTTTTAGTACCATTTAAGATGCGCTCCTGAATTGCTGTGTCAAAATTATGGAAGTTGTGTTTGCTTCTTAAAAGCTGTTTATTCCAAAGACTTTTAGAGGTAGTTGGCTAACAAACCTTGTCAGAAAAATAGTGAAAACCTATTTCTGAAAGGAGCTGAAGCCTCTTAAGAAAATGTAGAAAACACATAGATATTCCTAAGATTATAGTTTAACCAACTAGCTGGCTATTGGAAGGCCCCACGAAGCCTTTTGTGTAGCTACTTAATGAGCTAACGAGCACCCATTGCTCATTGAGGTTTGTTTTTAATAACTGTCTGTTTTTAGGCATCTATCCCAGGTCTTGAAATTTTGGATGGTAAGGATAGATAACAAATTTTGTCACCTATCAAATGAGGTTTTTGCTAAAATAAATATTTTGAAATTATTACTGCCAACAGTATTTTTATTGACTGAATTTGTGTTGACTAATTCTAACTGCCAGCAGGGAAAAAAAGAAGCTATTAAAAGTATGCTCTTAGTAGAGCTACAGTGTGTTAGCAGGTACCTATTTTTTTCTCCTCCCGCCCTAATTCTTCCAGTGTAAATTGTAAAGGCTTGACGCTTTTCTCTGTATATTATCCTATTTGTTTTTTGGTCAATCGCTTTAAATTCAGGGTCTGTTCCGCAACATAGTGGTATTCGAAGGTCACATTTGCAGAAAGGTTAGGCCTGGCTTATTAGCAAACTGCCACGCTTGAGAGCCGGCTCATGGCATTGGGATTTCTGGTGCAAGTGTGTTACTTGTATGCACAGCTGTGCAGGAAGAATTTTGAACACACAACCATATCAATCTGCTCTCCGGAAAAAACAAGTCAGGAATTCTTAACTAGTTGAGCGGTATGTGCAAACATGTAGCAGTACGTGCGTATTTTGATACTAACTGTCTAAAGATTTAGGTGAGTTAAGTGTGTATGTAGAAATGTTAGAGAAATTGGCTAAAAGCTAAGAGTCTCTTCAGTTAATTTTTTGAACTTTTTTATTCCAGGCTTTTTATTTTCCTTAAGAAACATTTTTTTTGTTTTGTTAATGATATTCATTTATTTAATGATGAGCAAATAATTAAAAAAAAAAACAGCAATTGTTTTAATTTCAAGGTAGACTTTTGATAAAACATGCAGAATTAGTTAGTTAATGTTTATCAACACTGAAATGCTAACACTCAATATGTGGCCAGTGTTTATTTCCATAGAGTTTGTAGTGCTATTGAATGTATCATATCTGGGAATATTTTCTTTTCGTAACAGTGAATGTTTTGATTTTGAATTTTATCAATAATGCAGACATATATTAATAATACAGATGTTCTATTAATAATATTGTCACATTACATATATTCAATTCGGTCATTCTTAACTTTGAGACTTGGGAAATGTCATTGTAAATTAGCTGCCTAGTGGTGCCTGTGAGTAGCTTTGCATCAGACAGGCTCAGCTCGCATATCTTGGGCATTCTGTGGACTTTGTCAACACGCTGCAGTGCTAAAAAGAACAAACAGCACAGAAAATGAATGAAAAGCTCTGTAGGACGTGTTATGATGTTGCTGCTGACACAACATGTGCTTTAATGACTTTAACTGAGTTTGCCTTGACTTTATACTCTTAGCAGTGGAACTCCAAGATTCAGAGGGATGTGTGGCTGTGGGATTTCCTGAGTCCTGGTGTCATCCTCAGTCCCCCCTGAAGACAACAGTAAATAATGCTAGTACTGTGTCGTGAGCTCTTCTCAAAAAGACAGGGGAGGACAGCAGATAGCATTAGGGATACTAAAATGGATGTTTTGTGGCTTTCATTGAATTTAGACTGAACGTGGCTAAAAGGTCATTTGAGAATAACTGCTTAAGAAGGGTATTATTATGAGTCCCCCAAGCCCCTCCAACTAGAGTTTGGTCTGCTTTTTCATATGCCTCCATGATCCTTGGACCAAAGGAAAGCATCCGGTTCACAATCGGGTGCCAAGTGTTTTTGAACTCTGCAGGGAGCAGATGAGTTTTTGCAG
The DNA here is from genome assembly GCF_059628265.1 of Tinamus guttatus. Lineage (NCBI taxonomy): Eukaryota > Metazoa > Chordata > Aves > Tinamiformes > Tinamidae > Tinamus > Tinamus guttatus. The sequence goes on from NW_028288923.1 coordinate 5,128,341, forward strand.
AAACTCGAAATTGGAAGGAAAAGCCCCATTTATTTAGGGATTTAAGGAGGCAGATCTGCAGTGTGTGCTCCTGAAGAAGAGCCTGTGTCAAAGAGAAAACAACATATTTTGAAATACCAAAAGTACAGTGTTCTGAGGTAGTAAGAGGAGATTGCTCACCAAAGGGTGAGGACCCTGCGGCCCCTCCCCAGGGCAGTGAATGCCAGTGCATGCAAAGGCTGCTGAATCGGCTGGTGCAGAATTCAGCAGGTGCCAGTTTATTTGATGTATGAGCTCCCAGCAAGTCGTCCAGGATTACAGAGGGTACCCTGAAAACAATCCAAAGTACTTCTGAAGAAGGTAACATAAAACTGCATGTTTGCTACAGAAATTGTAAGGGTTTGTTTTTATGTATAAGTAATTTATTGTCAGGCCATGAAATTTCTTTCTAAAAGATGCTGGATACGTTAAGGTGATCTCTCAAGGCAGGGCAGGTGCATTCTTTGCAAGCCTTGAGCTGCCCAGAGGAGCCGTAGCTGCACGGGTGCAGTGTCCAGGCAGGGTAACTTACCCATGCCCCTGTGGGTCCTGCCTGCCCAGGCCACGCCGGGCACGTTCCTGACCACAGCAGCCTGATTTCCGCGGGGTTTGGAGCACGGGCAAAAAGAGCCTGGCCTCACAGCAAGCGTGAGCGGGACAAGCAGTCTGCCTGTAGAGAAATGTCTAGCCCTACTATGTCGCTCAGGGAAATCCGATAGAATTAACGATTTTGTTTAAGTTAAAAGCATCAGTTTGCTTTTGCACTAGCGTGATACGTACTAATGCCACGCATACGACAAGTTCTTTCATACACAGACTTCTGGCTTCTGCTGAAATGGTTGTGGTGTGTTTTTTTTCTGTTTTTAAATGCATCTTCAATTAGAGTAGATTTCAGATCTAATGAAGAAATACACTTCAGAACATATGGTTGCAGTTGAATTCACTATATACATCATGCATAGAAATGAATTATTCAGGAAAATTCTTAGCTGTGAACCTGCTTGCTTGAAAAAAGCCACTTCAAAATATACCTAAGCCTCTTAGAATATCTGTTCACTCTATAAATGTGTATGTAAATTTTAAGGTAGAAGTGCAAGACTTGGTTTGAATGCAAGCTGTTTTCCTGTATATGTCTGATAAGATCCACCGTTGCTTTTAGCCTTATCCTGAGTCATGCCATAACAGAACCCTGGCAGTACCATGTGACGGCCGATGCAGATCTCCAAGGTGGTCATCTGGATTTTATGGAAGTAAAATTGGATATTGCCCCCCAGGTTCCAGTAGTAAGAAATTCTTGCTTTGTAGAGTGGCACAAGATAAACAGATTTCCTAAGGGATGCAAATATTAGACTAAAGGCAATCTGAGAAACCTTTTGGAAGTACACTGTAAGTATTATATAACAGTATTGTTTGATCTTGTAAAATCTTGGAAGCGTGCCAAAATTTCAACATACTTAGTTTAAACAGTTTAAAGAAGACTTCAGAGGTCTTCTGGTTTCTATGCATTCAAGGAAAAAAGTGTTTCAGTGTATTCTGTGAGCTGTTTTGTTTTCTTCTTTTCTTATATTGTGTGTGTGGCTTGGGCACCCATTTACCTTGGCATGCCTACATACAGAACAGGAGCTTGGTGAACTTTCTGGTGCAGGGATGTCTGTGCAGAATACATAGCCTGCTGCTTCCTGAGAGCTGACGTGGCTTTTCTGGCAGCAGTATGCGTTTGAAAAGAGAATCTTTACATTGGAAACCTTTAATTAGTTTCATATTAAACCTGTGTTGGGATTATAGCTATGTGTTTGCTTTGTTTTTTTAATCGACATCTACTTAGTTGTAAGGTCAATTTTAGGTATACTGTTGATTCTAGGGAATACAGGTGGGTGGAAATCCATATCATAGAAGCATATTACTGCATTCTCCTTTATCTCTTTAATATTCACTTATTAAAAGTTGGAGTTTGACATCTGTTTTTTACTTCAGAAATTTCCAAAGCTTTCAAATACAGTTTTGAGAAGTTGAATACATAACCTCACTAAAAAAGAAGGCATTTAAATAATACTTTGTTTCTTTGTGTTGACATCATGCCCTGATAATTTGATTTGGAATAAATCTTTGAATATGGAGTATGTGCTCCAAAATAACGTGTATGCCAAAATTATAGTGGCTGGCTCATGCTTTGTGTTGTTTTTGTCCGTGCTGCACGTGATCTGAAATGGTGGTTCCTGTTTTTGCTGGGCGCCAGGACTGGCAGCAGTAGAGAAGGCAACCTGGAGCCAGGTCTGGTTAGATCCTGCATGGAGCGTTTGTGCTGGGAGCTGCTATCCTGGGCACTGCTGCACAACCGGGGAAGCTCTCTTATAGCTTCCTATAGGAAAGTGTTCCTGAGGAAAACAAAGGGAAAGCCTTGCCTAATGCATATAGCAAATAAATATTACTGCTATTCTCTTTCTTAGCAAGTGTTCTTTAAATAAGCTGTGATTCTTAAAATGTGACGTTCATGACTTTGGATGAACTATCAAAGAAGCCTCAAGATGTTGGGCCGTATTTGAAGAGTTTCTGATGTTTTCCCCACAAGTGAGGACTAGATAAAATACTCCCTAATGCAAGAAAAAGAGCAAAAACTAACAATTTGCGTGCTGACTTGGAATATTTCCCTAGGCAGAAGTATCTTGACCTTTAATCATTTTGGAACTTTAACCTGCAACAGATAACGCAGCAGGCTTTTTTTTTTTTTTTCCAGGAATACTATGAACTTACGATGTCAAAGCAATATAGGTAAACCTGAATCAAGTCAGGAGAATATAAGATCATGCAAAACCCCTTCTGGTAGCTTTCAACTTGATGCAGGATCTCTAGAGAGTCTATTTAAATATTACAGATTTTTTTAAAAATATGTTTGTATTGGTGATGTTAAATTGTTATGCCCATGCAGCGAATGTATTAGCATTGCTGCAGTACTTAGCTGCATTTCTGACCCCTAAATTTGTGTCACAAAAAATTGTTTGTGTCTGAGCCCCAAAAGCCATGGATCAGGGCAAGTTGGGGCTCCGAGATCAGTAAGAGGCAGCAGCTCTGTGGCAGTTTTGGCACTACGGCGGTGTGAGGATGAACTACATGTGTCACTGGAGCTCAGGGTATCCTACACGGATACCCCAGCAGTGTCTCTTTGCTTACTTCCTCCCATGGTTGTAGCTAAGATTATTTGGCAACCCTCATTCCAGAAGAGCCTGACTGTCTCCTGATGCTCCGTGGCATGGGAGCTACGTTTGAATTATTGAAAAGCTCCGTGCAGCTGGAGAGTGGCTTGGGGAAGGCTTTCCAGCATGCGAGTGCTCCATCACTGTACTGCACACCACATGCTTCTTGCGGGGTTCTTTGCCCTGCATTTTACAGGATGTAATGAAAAATAATGGCAGTACAGGATTTAAAGCAAACATTCATGAATCCTCACTTTTTAATCGTGTCAACATGGTTTCGTTTATTTATTTATTGAGAGCCAACACCCTTTCAAAAGTGTCGGTGGGCAGCATTGAATGCCGTGAGCCTACAAATAGTGGGTTACACCAGTAAGCTGCTGCAAACATTATAACTTCCTTTAGAAACTTCCAAACTGGGAAAATAAGGGCGATATAAAAAGAGGTACAGTTGCAGAGGAATGGGAACCTTTGCTCCGTCATCTTCATTCAGTATAGATTTACATCCAGTCAGATTTAAGTATGTGTGTTAATCACTTTCTCTGTTACAAATACTTTGCTTATGGACACAAGAAGCTATGAAAGAACATGCATTAGCCTGTCACAAACATTAAGTATAGATGAGCCCTTTATGTATAGCATGTCACTCTAAGTAGAGTGTTGCTAGAATGTGGCATGCAGGAGTATCTTTCCATAAAAATACACTTTCTGATGATCAAGGTGTCAGTCTCACTGTTAAGTGTCAACATGTAGTCTGAAGAGAACATGTCTTTAATCAGAGTGCATTGACTTTGCCTGTCCTCTTGGTTGAGCTAGGCTGAGGAACTTTTTTTTTTTTTTAACACAACTTCTTTAAGTTTTTTTTTATTTTTTTTTCCCACTATGTTGTTACAAAGCTGTTCACTGTCTCCATTATTTCACCGGCAGTTTATATATTACAAAAGAGGGCTTTTTCATTTCTTCTGGTTACAAAAAGAATACACTTTCTATGCATCTGCATTCCTTTCCCATCTCCCTCACAGAGATTTTGGTTTTAATTAAAAATGAATATGTGTATTCCTTCAGAATTGAGTGAAGTTTTGCTATGGACTTGTGCCTTTCTGCAATGTCTCTTTTGTGTTCAAATGTACTTCTAACAGCTGTCAGTTGAAGTATGGAGCTAAATGTAGTGCAGTATAGGAACTATTTTGATCTGAATAATGATCATGATTGCAAACTTTTACACAGCCTTAGTCAATGTTGAGTCAGACTGAAAAGAATCAAATCCTCTTAGTCTTTAACTTCAGCTACGTTATGTCACACCCTTCTTCAGTGAGACTCTTCAGCTCGTGTTGTGAGGCTCCTCTATTTCCTTAACTTTCCAGTGGTGTTTTGGATACTAGTGTCCTATTTTGACCCATCCATGGGGATTTTCTTTGTAGTAGTCATACTTGGCAGATGTTCATAGGGGAAGAACATTTTCATGTTGATGCTGCCTGGAGGAGCTAGCCAATTATCTGATGTAAACAACTTCTTTACATGTGTCCATGTTTCCAGGCTTGGATGGAAGAGAAGGCTGCCTTGCCGGGCTGCTGGATTTCCTCTTACGCGGTAGCTCAGGAGATTGGGCAGGAAGGAGAGTGTTGTCTTACTTCTGTTACTGTCTTGTCATTATGCTGTATGTCAGCTGCAAATAGATTTGGCAAAATTTATCTAAATTTGAATTAACTATCAGACTTTAGAAGCTCTTTTTGCTACATTCTTTTTTTTCATGGCATAGCTTATATAGACAGTAAAAACAGAAAAATTATTTCAGTGTTAGAGTAGTAGTATCAGTTCCTGCGTAACAGTATCTTTGAGCAAATGAAGAGGATAATGATGTGATAATTAACTTCCCCCTCATTTCTTGTATAAGGCAGTACTCGCCTGTAGGCGTCAAGTCCCTAAATGTTATATGTTTGGATAGTTCGTTTGAGCGTTGGCTCCTCTGCAGCCTGCCTGCCTCAGGCGTGCTGAAACCCCCTGCTTATTGTTGCTCCTGATTCAGCAACTTGTAGCGCATTCCGTGGCCCCCTTGTGTTTCTGTGATCGCGGCCAGCTAGTCGTTACTGCTGCAGCGGCTACTCACTGCTCTGGTACACGAGACAACCGTGCTGCTGCTTCAGATTACTGGTTATTTTGAGGTAACGTTTTGGGTAGAATAGTTGGATGAATCCAGGATGCATGTTCTCAGAGCTCAGAATAGCCTTGCTTTCCATTTGCAAATCTGGTATGCAAGCCTGGTTAGAGAACTAACCAGAAAACGAGCAGATTAAATTAGTTCATATACCCTTAAGGGTGTATGTTATGGCGTGAGTCCCAAAATGAATACTGGCTTGTGTAACCTGTGCAGAGGTCACTGTGCACACCCTTATTGTAAAGATAACAAGGCATCAAGGTAAAACCTTACCTCAAGTGCACCTCATCGTAGTAAGTGAGGTTCCTCCTCCAGCACTCACCCTCTGGGGTGACTTCTGAGCACTCGGAAATTGAGGGAAATTACTTTTGAAAACGGAGTTTTGCCTGGGTATGGCAGGAGTTCCTCCTCCTCTTCCCCCACCTGGAAATGTTAGAAAGCTTTAGTATTTGCTTTGACTTTTTAGGTGCTGTAACTGCAGTTCAGACTTTATTTGAAAATGGTTGTTTATGAGAGCAAATGAAGCATCACAAACTGCAGCTGTATTTTATCATCAAACTGATTTGTAAGTTTTTTTTTTTTTTTTTTCCTCCTAACTTTGACACTGAGAGGATCAACTTTGACAGGTTTATTGTGAAGGCAGCGTGAGTTTGATTTCAAGTTGTTGAAATTGTACCTAATTTTTTAGTTCAGGATTCAAACTCTCCTTGACACGTGTTAAAGAAATTGAGACTTTTTGAATTTTAAATCTGCTCTTTTGCCTACTTGGTAGCTAAAGGAGCAGGTTGGTTTGCACAAATGGCCATGAAGTGGTTTTCTAGCATTATCACAGAGCCCTCTGAGGTGCGAGTTACTAATCTGTAGTGAAGAACGTGTGGGCAGTACCAGCTGCAAGCAGGAACTCGAGCTGTAAACAGCTTTCGGACTCCGCTTTGATGAGAGCAGCCTGAGCCCTAGGTTGCAGTTGTGTCTCTGTCCCCAGAGACTGCCACGGGCTGGTTCAGAGCGAATGTGCGGAAGCCTCCATGAGCTCTGGTGGAAGTGGGCCGAAGTGAATAATCACATTGCACTCTGTGCCTTCATTTAACCGATCTCTCAAGTGTAATCAGTTTTTCTTGTTTATGAGTTGATGTTTGCCAGGCAGAACCCCCTGTGTACGTGAAAGCAGAAGGCTCTTCTCAGTTTCTTCTGTTTCCAGTGCGCAGGTTGTGTGCTGGGTGCCTTGGCTTTGCGGCGGTTGAGTTGGAGGCCGTTCTTCCAGGGAAGCAGCAGGCGCTGGGGTGCCAGTTTCTAGCCCAGATCCACGTGTTCACGTGGGGGTTTTTTGAACCCACACTATTCCTGGGAAACGAGCCTCAGCCTCCAGGGAGCGTGTATCTCGTCTGCCCTGGGAGCACGCGGGGTGGTTTTGGGCAGATCACAGATTGTTTATGTAGTCGTATTTACAGCCCTGACACCACAGAGGCAATATACTGCAGAGGTCTGGGACAAAGGCAGATTTATAAAAACAAACAGAAATGAGAATAAGCTCAGATTTGCCACATGCCTCTGTTCTGGTTTAATTGTAAACACCACTGATGATATTTACAAAACTGATTTAGTATATAGACATATTGTTAAAACTCCCTCTCCTACCTGTTATTCTTGGCATAGTAGGTGTCAGACGTAAAACCAGGTGCTACTGTGTTGTTGGGAAGATTCAGCTGATACAAGCTAGAGTATTACTACTCTACGTAGTTGCCTTTATTTTTGATTAACCTCTTATTTTAAACATTTATAAACTGATTTGTCTGTTTATTTTAATGAAAGGTTTTTAACCAAGAAAAAGTGGCAGGCTGAGAAACTACTAATCCCTCACCATAAGAAATAGATACTTTTAACTTCTCTGTGGTTTTACCTATTTAGAATTCTATTTCAGTCTGTAACTAGGGAACGTACAAAGTAGATAATTGCACTTTCAGGGTTCTGTTAATATAAAACTGTCTTTTAAATTAGGTAGCCTGTATATGTAGCTGTATTCCAATATTGTAATACTTTTTTACAAGCAATCTGAAGAAAAACTTTGTGGTAGTAATTCTTTATATATCCTTAGCAGAGGATATGGGGGAGTCACAGCTATGTTTCAGGATAAGATATTTTTAGAAGCTGAAGCCTTTTTGTCATTATAAAATAATGATTTCCACATCTCTATCTACTATTTCCCACTTTGTTTTTCCTGCAGAAAAGCTTGCACTCCTGTTTCATTTTGCTGTCTTGTTCAGCTAGGTTGAAGTAACAATTTCTTCTAGTTCTCTCTTTTCCCTTTGCTCCTTTAACAAAACTCTTTCCTTACTTTTGCTCACCTGTTGCCTGGGAGAACAGAAACAGAAGCCCTTTCATAGCCCTCACTGCCAGGGGTAGGAAGGAGGGCCACATAGAGCTGCTTTCCAGGGACGAAATAGAAATATATTCCCACTTTTGTGGAGATGCAGCTAGATTTCTATGCACAATAGAACTTGGAAGAAAAAAAAAAAGTTGGAATTGAAGGTACTTAAAATGGTCTTCCCACATAAACTTCTTTTCTTTTCTGGAAATTCTGCAAAAATGGCAAGCAAAGCCCAGCATGCGCATGGCCTGGGTTTAAAATAAAACAGTCTGACTAAACAACTGAATAGAATGCTGCAATAATTTGAGGAGTTTTGGGCAATTGTGGGGTTTGGGTGGTAGAAAGAGGTGATTATATTGTGTATTTGCAACTCTTTATGCACCATAGAAAACCTCTGTTTGCCAGAGGTGGTCTTCTCAATTTAGCTCTGCCTGTTCAAGGTGCCTCTTCCCTGGCTGCTCTTTGCCCCTTTGGCTCCTGCAGTTCCCACTGTGGGAACTTCAGTGAGCTTCAGGAAAAGGTGCCTTGCTTAACTGAACTGATTTAACTTGGCTAACTTTGCCTCAGATGGATTAGGGAACCTCGTTTAATCCTCTTATAACAGACCTCGTTGAAGGGAAGCTAGGGAGAGGTGATAAACACCCACGGTATAATGGGAAAGGCCAGAAATTGCACCTACTTTGCGTAGCTTTTTGCAACATGAAACTCTCCTTGCACCTTAGGAAACTGCTTCATACTCTGGCTATCTTGATTTTTAGTGATTTGTAGTATCATGAAGGCAGCAGAATACCTGCTTTGGGGGGTAAAGTGTGAAAAGATAACTTTGTGAAGCTGTGTTTCAAATAGGTGAACACAACTGAAGACAAATCTGAGTGATTTAAAAAAAAAAATCCCACCTGCTTAAGCTTTCTGTTTCTGCTGGCTTAATAACATGGAAATCTTGCTGGATGTTTCATTTTAAAGTTCCCATGTGTGGGCCTAAAATACAGTTACTGTGTGACATGTTGATGAAGTCCAGTGCCTAGATATATAAAAAGGGATGGCGAAAGTCTTTGAGGCTTTTTGAAAACTATTTGCTTTATTATGCCTGGTTTCAGTTTCTTCTGAGGACTGACAGACCAGTTGTCTTGAAGCTTAATTGCCTATTAAATCACCTGCAGATGCAGTTAGATGCTTTCCAGTAGCTTAAACTTCGTGCATGTTAAAGGAACTAGTCTGCTGGAGGCCCAGGTGGGAAGGAGGGACCTCAGCAGATGCTTTGAATTTGCATGTCCCTTCCCTGCTCCAGTGATTGCTTCTGCTCAAGACTGCAGGTGGGCAAAAGAACTTGTGATCTCTATACTGTGCCTGTTTGGTTACTCACATGCGCATACAGATGGTAAGAACAGTGATTTAGAAATGATTTTATTAAGCTCTCAGGAGATTTATATAAATTTTACTAAAGTGGAAGGTAAGTTTGGGAAGCTGCTGGATTCCCCAATCTTGTAGAGTCACAGCGTGCCTTCTAAAATCTCAAAAAGAGACAGGGTGGGGTAGAGGAAATCAGGCTTCAGCATCTTTCCTTTTCTTAGTTTTTCAGAATCCCCTTCAGGACCAAATAGCTCTAATACGAGAGGGGCAAATTTCGTTCAGTTCATAATTTCTTAGGGATTGGAAATTTCTGACCCTCTATTTCTGTTTTTATAGTTGCAGCCACAACTCTTCTTTAGCAGAGCAGCTTTGGAAGCCTCAGATCAAAGTTGTTTTCTCTTGTCCTGTACAATACTGGCCTTCCTGTGTGAAGGGGAGTGATAGGTGCTGTTAAGTAGTGATGCTTTTAAGAAATTAAAATACCTAAGGTTCCTTCCCCCCCCCCCCCCAAAAAAAAAGATATACATAGAACTGATATGCTAGGGTGTTTTTTTGATTTTTTTTTTGTTATTTTTATTTTGCATTTGATTCTTTTTTTCTTCAGAAGGAAATTGCACTATGAGGGGAAGAAGGCAGCTAAGCATGATGTATAGGAATTATTAGTCCAAAGAAAATTCAGGTACAGAAGTCTTATTCAGCCCTAGAGGGGGTACATTCTGGATATCCCATCCAAGTATGGGTGTAAAATAAATGAAGTTCTTAAGAAGTCATTTATCTTAGAGCATATAGTTTGTGTAAGTAAGTCACCAGTGTGTCATTGCTTGCTTCCACTCACAGTCCTGGAAGGTTTCAAATAATTTGTATTTTCATCCTTCTGAAAAGATAGCTTTCTTCAGAAAATCTTGATAAAGAGTAAATTGTAGCAAATCAGTACTAGGCAAGTGGTGAGCTAACTGTGTGTGTGTTTATGGCTAATACCCGTTGTTGTAAATTATCTTCAGTAATTTTGTTATAAAAATAAGGCATATACACACTTAAGGCAGAGGGGACTTGTTGGGATGGGCTGGCAAACTTTAAAATGCACTTGTTGTTAATAGTAGGAGCCGAAGCTGTGGATAACTCTCTTAGGAAAGAAATCAGAGCGTGCCTGTCTGCGTAACTCCTCCTGTGAAATAGAAGAGCCAGAGGACAGTGGAAGAACAACACAATTCCAGAATGCAGAAGCAGGAAGCTTCTCAATGAGAAGTTATTTCTCTCATCAGGAGAAGCTGTGTGTTAGCATGCAGGGGCAAATGTTTCTGCTCTTCTGTGCACACCTGCGGTGACAAGGAGTCAGCAGCATCTTTATCTCAGTGCCTGTTGTGCTTGGCAAAGGTGTAAACCACACTTTTTTTAGTTCCAGATCTGGGTTTACAGAAATAATAAGTTCTGCTGTTTTTTATTTCAGGTAACACACGTGTAGTGTCAAGTGTATGTGACTGTCCATGTGTCTGTCGGTCTGTGTGTGTGCAAGTAAAGAACGAAGTCTTGTTTGTGCATGGTTAATTTTGAGTTGATTGCCAAGGCGCAGCAAGATTCGTCCTCCTGATGAGGAGTGGCTTGAATATGGGTAGACTAATTTGGGAAGCCCAAGTTGCACAGCCCAGAGTAAAGCAAGGTGTGATCAAAGTAAGTGGGAAGTGTAACGAGTTGTGCAGTTCTTGTCCTGGCAAAAAAGTTGAGGTTTTTGACCAGAATGACTTGAACAGAGTTGGGTGTCCCTCTCGCTGCGATTATAACTTTTGGGACTGTCTTTATTTCTTAAAGATACTTCATTGTTAGGTAAATAAAATGAACATTATGGTCCTCTAAATGTAGTGGTTTCTGTTTTCTATACATTTATTCCTGTTTATGTGTAAAACTTTGGTTGTATTTTCTAATGAACACAGAACTTAGCTTGCAGGGCTTGAAAATATGCTTTCATGATAGGAGATTTTGCAGCTACCACTGTTTTAAAATATATTCAGAGCAAGTGTAAGAGATTTTCATGTGTTATGATTCCTAGAAATACATGTGAATGGAATCAATGATTGTAAAGAGAAAATACCTCTAGATAGTGGTCAGGTTTATTACAGTGTAATTTCATTTCGAAAACAAGTCTTCTCTTAAAAGTCTTTTATCTAAAATAACTAATGAATGTAGTGGCATTAAATAATAAAATAGTGTTAAGATGCCAAAAATAACTTCTGGTTCTCTTTGATCTTCATTTTGTCTAAAAATACAGAATATCACCAGAGACTCTTGTAAACAGACTCCATTAATCCAAACAAATTGTTTTGAGAAAAAGCAACTAAAACTTAATGTTGACTAAGACAGTGAATAACCTTGAGTTTTAATTTTCAATACAACTCAAGTCAACTCTGCATTAATTAGTCATGCTGCTAAGCTGTGTTGTGTAGCTGTGAAATCTGCATGTAGCTACAGGTATTTGCCTTGGCTTTCCAATTAATTGTTCTGCTGCTTCTTGGCAGAATTGCAAGAATTGTACTGAGTAGGGAAAGGCAGTTACAGGGACAGCCTGGGCAATCTTCAGTGTTTACAACTTTTGGCTGCCTGTAAGTATGGTGCTTATGTACAACACTGTAGATTGCTGGAGCAGATAAAATAGAGCTATGTTTGTGCATTTCCATCTGCATTTTCTGTAGTAGTCTTAAAGGGACTCTTCTGTAACGGAGAAAGTTTATTTTTGTTTATATCCACATAGTTTAGTGAAGTTCAGTGCATCTGTAATGGAAGTTTGCATAACTTTCTGTATTTGCCTTAAGGCTTTACGCTGCTATCTAAGAGTAAGAATGATTCTATTGGAAAAGATGCAGCTATACATAATGGATACTGAAGCTTAGAAAAATAATGATGTCGGGTTCAGACAGCACATCATTTTGGAAGGTGGTTCCAACGAAGCACCAACGGATGCAATAGGTATCGCAGCGGTGCCTGTCGGAGTTAATAGAGGAGGAAGCGTGCAGGGGACTGCGCTTCTCTGCTGCGCGGGCCGTGCTCCGCTTCGGGGAGCGCACGCTGCTGTCTGGGTTTCTCCAAGCTCACTCCTGGGAAAAGGAAACCTCCCGCCTCCCTTGGGGCGGATGCGCAGGAGCCCTTAGGCTAGAAGGAGAGCTGGATCACATCTGTGCTGTGAGTGTAACCAGCGTGTTTGGGGTATAGAACAGAATTTATGCTGTTATTTAGTTAAGCCCCCCTCAAAGCAGTCCACAGTGCAAGTACAGAATTTCCAAGACATGGGAAGACTGTCTCCCAGTCTGTAGGCTGGTTGACTAAATTACTATTTTAAAGGTGTTTTCTAGGGTGTAATTTTTTTCTGCCTATTTTCCTCCTCTTGCTGCTGCTGCTTTTGAATGTTACCTTAATAGTCAAGCAGTGCAGGAACTAAATTAGCCATTCAGCATGTGCGGCTGGCAGCGGCAACAGGGGAAGGCACTTGGTTGTTGGAGAGCTCAACTTGGCCTTTATCACACACTTCTCTGAGTTAAATTGCTGCAAAGGAGGAAGCAGTAAAGAAAGTTGTCTCCGTTTAAGTACCAACACACTGAAGTTCAGTGGTATTGCTGAGGAAAAGTACTGCTTGAAGAATAGGAGATCACTGAAAATCCAAAAGATAAGGAGTGGATAGCTGTATAAGGGATGGCAGTAGTATTTTGGAATGTGTATGTTAGCCCCAAGCTGTAAACTTTGAAGAGCAGCAAGAAAGCAGCAGTAGGAGGAGGTAAGAAATTTCCTAGCAACATCAAAATAAGTGCTGCAAACAGCATTTATCAGTAGGAATTTCACAGCTGCAACATCGAAGACATCCTTGCAGTACCTGAGAACACTGTGTGTGAATACAGCTCACACCAGTGTGCAGTGAGGTGGGAAGGGCAGGGGGAAAGGTGTCACTTGGCTCTTTTGGGTGCATGCAGGGAGGATTTTGGCATTTGGGATCTAGACATGAGAGGAAGAAAAGCTTCTTTAAAGGCTGGTTTAGCCCAGCTAAACGGGCAGCTGGGGCAGACCCTTGGAGGAGCTGCTCTCTCTGCAGCAGCTGCCCAGAGCCCGTGGGGACTGTCGCCTTCGGCTGGATGCCCTCCATGGCTGCTCCCCTAAGGGAGGAGGGGTGGTGGAATTCCAATAAATGCTCACTAAGAAGTAATGTAAATATTTTATTCTTCAGTCCTTTAGGGAAGGAAGTTTGTGGTGTTTGTCACACTGCAGTATTAAAGAACATAAAGCAGCTGGCTTGAGTTCTGTCTGTGCTCTTGGCTCTCTTAAAGATAACTTTGGATATTTTAATATATTTTGATACTGTGTACATCTTCCAGTTATTAACAGTAAATTTATTTAAGTACATGCAATGGGATTGCGTATCTTACCTAAGGATTTACTCTTAATAAATCGCTCTTTTGATCATTCCTCAGAGATTTCTCAAAGATTTCAGGCAAGATACATTTGGGGTTGTTAACTGAAAAAATACATTTTTGCTGAAAATAAATAACCACCTATTACTGTAACGGTCACTGTAAGAAATAGATTAAATTAATTTAGCTCCTCTGTGCCAGAGTTCCACTTAATTTTGCAGGAATTAAAGGATTGCAAGGATTGCATCTGTGTGTTTTTTTTTTTTTTTTTCCTCTATTGGTCAAGATGATGGTGTGTTTATGATGTTACAGAAACCTAGAGATTTGTGGCACAGTGTGAAGACGTTTTTACTTTAACTATAGTAATCATGGGCAATGCAAACAGCTTACTGCTCTAAGAAGCCTGCATAATTTGGTAAACTTGCATCTCAAATGGATTGGTCAACAGTCTGTCAGTCACATTGTTTTAAGCCACTGCTGCGTACATATTACGTATTTCCTTGTTATGTATATTTAAGCATCTGTGTTGTCTGTAAAACAGTGAAGGAAGTGGTTCTTCCAGCTCTAGTATTAGCACAATCGCTAACACCTTCTTAAAAGCCTGATAACTGAATAGAGTCTGATGCCTGAAACTACCTAACTGGTGCCAAAGGGCTGACTAGAAAGTGTTGGCTGAGATTCTGTTTAAACTTGGGCCTGTGTGCACTTTGAGCTTACAGCTGCATTCTTAGTCGAAGATTGAAACATGCTGCACAATGCTAGTATTAAAAATACGTAGTGTGTCTTATATTATGGATTGAAGACGCTTGGATTTGGTTTTGCTTCCTTTTTTTCCTCGAGCAAATATATTATAATATTGAACTCTGACACTATTTAGCAATGGGAAGCTCATCTGAAATTAAATGTTAATAAGTGAGAATCTTTATTTTTTAAAACTTACATGCTACTCAAACTGTCCCTTAACTAATTAATTGACTTGGAACCTAAAAAGGATACTACAGTAGTTGCTATTTTGTTGTCTTGTTTTTCTTTTTTTCTCTTTTTGACTCATCTTTCTTTTTCCTCTTAGACTCCATGAAGAAATTATTGACTTTTATAAGTATATGTCTCCCAGACCTGAAGAAGAGAGAATGCGGATGGAAGTGGTGAATAGGATAGAAAATGTTATTAAAGAGCTCTGGCCTAATGCAGATGTGAGTAGAATACTGTTCTAGCTGTTAAAACATAAAACCAATTTTCTGTGCTGTTTTGCTTGTGAATGCTGAATGATGAAAATACTTCCACATTCCAAAAAAAAAAAAAAAAAACACGGGGGCTGCTTTGGTGAAATGAGTGAGGTTATCCTCATTTCTAGAATAACACAGCTCAACAGTATCAGAAGTGGTCTTTGACCCTGTCATGGTAAAAGATAGTATTTTGACATGGCTGACTTTAACCCACTGTTCGTTTCAGGTGGTTTTGGTCTGCTTTTTTGAACATACTTTAAGGAATTGGCACAATATGGCTACTGGAATGCTACAGAAGCTATGTGTGTTGAGTTGTGTAGAGGTTATATGTATTAACTTGTTGGGAATAAAGTATTAATCATACATAAAAAGGAAGAGGCACACTCCTTTCAGGGCCTGCTTTGTGCAGTTATAAAGCATAGATACGGTTAACACTTAACCCGATCATTTGCCCTTTAAGGGGAGGGAAGAACCTTTTCTGCCATCTGGGATGTTTTATGGAGCCCTCCTAACCTAGGGCAAGGGGTGTAGGCCCCGCTCAAGAGCAGGGATAGCAAGGTGCCAGTGTGACAGGATGTAGTATGGGGAGCAGTACAAGTGCAAAAAGTCCTTAATGTGGTGTACCCTGCCAAAGGCTTGTGGTAGGGGATTCACCAAAATAACTGATTGCTTCAGCCTAAATAGGGTGCCAGTGTTTCCTGGATGGGTCCGTGTGCTCCGGTCTTAGTTGTGTAATGGGGTGAATGGACTTAGAACCATGAGATCTTTCTTTACCACTAACACCCTGAATGGGACACATGGACTTATGTTTTTTGGGCTTCCGAGAACTCGAAAAAAAAGTTTTTCTGTAACCGTAATCTTTTTAAGAGGAAGCAAGTTACAAACCCTGATCTTTAAATTCTTCTTATTCAAATATGTGTTTTATTTCCTTGCTCAAGTGTCTACAAAAACTCATTACAAAATCCAGTCATCAGCCTGCCAGGACAGCATCCCATAGCATCAGCAAAACCACACTGTGGAGATAGAGCCTGGGTAGGTGGACTACAGAGGGGGATAAAACCCGACTCATCTGCTGGGTCCAAGGCAAGTGTTCAGCAGCTGTATCCAGCTGCCAGACAAACTTTCAGCAGCAATTCCCAGAGCCGGGGCTGACGACGTTTCACATCTTCCTTAGCAAGCTGGATGCTGAGGCAGAACCTTGGAAAGTTAATGAATGACACCAGGCTGGGGAGACTGCTGACATGGAGTGTTTGGCCACAACTCGGACTCAGCAAACTGGAGAAGTGAACTGATAGAAATGTTGTGAAGTCCAGCAAATGTACAGGAGAAATCTTGCACTTGGGACTACATAGTCCCAAGCAGCAGGGCAGGCTGAGGACTGAATGTTTGAGGAGCAGTTTTCCAGGAAAGGGTTTGGAGGTCCTGGCAAGGAGGTCAAACGTGATTCAGTGGGCACTGGCAAGAAGGCTGTCTCAGCAGTTAACTGCTGGGCTTAGCTACAACATCACTTAGATGTATCAAGAGTTGAAAAGTGAGCTTTCACTTTGCAATTGCTCCAGTTAAAACAGCCATCAGAGAGTGAGAACATTCCAGCTTCTTTTTCTCAAGGCAGTAACTGCTCTTCTAAGTCTTAACTGTATTTCGTGTGGTGTTAGAAAGTGTAGGAGAAGAATTCTCCACTTGTGCATCCTTCTACTGGATTATAACCTGCAATGTTGTTTTTCTAATACTTACCTTACAGATCTGTTTGGGGATCTGATCCACTGTGTTCAACTTGGACATTTTTCTGTTGTAATCTTTTAGTCTTTTGAGTTAATCACTAACCTTTCTGAAATTAGTGCTGGTTTAGCTACTTTTAAGATTTAAGAATGTGCTCTGAGAAGGTGGAGTGGTATTCAGTCCAATGTCCTTAGCTTTAGCTGTAGTGCGCAGTGATAAGTTAATGTTTAAGCTGCTCATTTTGATTCTTAGATGCAGCAAATAAACTTGGAATTTAAACTTACACATTTATTTCACTTTCTCATAAAAGCACTCAAATTTTAAGCACTCAAATTGCTATAAGATAGGATACTGGGAAAAGTAAATAAGGCTTGGTAAGGCAAACTGAATTGCATGGAGTGTGTGTGTGTGTGTGTGTATACATACTTTTTTTTCTTGTTACACTTACGAAAAGACTGAAAAAAGCAGATGAATGGGGTTAAAACTAGGTAGCCTAAACTGCTACTTTATTTATAGAAGTTAGCAATTGTGTAGTTGTGTCATTTGCCCTCTTACTCAAGGGGAATGTGCTTAGAAGGAAACATTCCTAGTATGTGAGAACTGTTCTTGGCACCAGCTAGACTCTGACCATAAAAAAGGCTTTAATTACACTTAAACTGAGCAACTCAAGATGCTAAATTAAAACATTTTAAGTCAAAGATATTTGAGCAATTGAATGTTAAAATTTGTATTAAGCATAATAAGCATTAATATGTGCAATTATCTGTATGTTACATTTGAAATGTTTTGTGTCTGAATATTGCATATTGTACTTTGGTTACAAAAATACTATGAAATAGTAAAAGGAGTGGAAAGAATAATTCTGTGTTGACAAACCACAGAAAATTTATTGCTTTAACTTAATCATGTAAAGGCAGGAGGAATTTAAATTTGCTATGGGTAGGGTTTTGTTTCGATTGAGGGGATTTTGGTAGCAAGGACTTAGGAAGCTTGAGTGGGGTTTTCAAGACCTGATGTGCTTAGTGAGGACATGTTTGGACACACACCATAATTAAAGCTCCTTCAGAAACTTTAGACTACACCATGAACACATTAGCCAGCATATAGGATAAGTACTAATTCTAACATACAGCAAGAGCAATAGTCCATTACAGTACTGTGAAGTATTAAATTTTCCTATGAATGCAAACGTACATCTCTACCTATGAAGCTAAAAATATAAACAGCAATGTTTAACACATCACAAAAACTAATTTGCACATTTCTTGTGATATAATACTAACCTATATTTCATGTTTTAAAGATGTAAATGGTTACAGAGCTCCAATGGCCTAAATTCTGCTCAGATAATAAATCAAAACCGTTAGCAATTTCCATTCTGTTTTCCCCACTCTTCCCTTTCCATCTCTCCAGATTTGTTGAGAGAGGGATTGAAGAGTGGGTGTGGGTTTCTTTTATAATAATCCAGTATTTATCACACTCCGCAATTTATTTTACAATAGCAGATGTTGTCTCATTCCTTTCGGAAGAGGTCATATGCATTGTATCAGTAAGTTTATGAAAACTTTCAGGACTGTTTATTCAATAAAGGCCCTTTTTGCTGTTCTGTTGAACACTTATTTTTGATAATGTGAAAGCATATTTGGATTTCTCTGAATCCCTGAGCAGTGTTTGTTTTATTGTGCAAAAGCACTTTTAAGGTGTTTTTGGTGGGGAAATAAATCATGGTTTACCTGAACCAAAATAGAGTTTGACTGAGGATGTCCTTGTTATCATTATGGATTAAAATGGACATTATTATTATTATGTTATTTGCGGTGCCTTTATACTTTTGTCAAAATCTAGTAAAATATTGATGCCATTTTTTGTGGTCCTTTTTTTAGTGTGAGAAGCGATGAACTTTTGAAATTAAATTTACTCCAAGTGTGTGTTTTCTGTTGGAGCATGTAAAATGACAGAAAGTAACCAAGAGGGAGCCCTCATGCTGCTGCTGCTGCTGCTGTATTAAAGTATCTAGACACTTATTTGCAGAACAGCTTCATTTTCTACCTCCTCCATTTCCTGTCTCCAAAGAAAAAAAGCATAAGAAGTGGGTCACTTCCTACTTAAACCAGTGGAAATCGAGGTAGTGTATGAGGCTGATTAATGCAGAATATCTATCTCTACAGTCACTCTGGGAAACACATCAGAAACAGAAGACTCTCTGGCAAAAATTACTACAAATGTAAAACAATGTAATTTTACATTTTATAGATGTAAAAGTATACAAACGTTCCTAAAAATATATGCCTTAAATATAGAAAAACATTTTTAAAAAGTGAGGTTTACAGCTTGAGGCATGAAAGCAAAATAAATAAATAAATATTGCTATTACTGTTTTTTTTTTTTTTATGTTCTGTCATTCTTCAGTGTGGTAAAACCTTATCTTCTATAGTTTTATGCCAGACCTGATCCTTGTGAAAATCCTTATATTGGAAAGATTGCAATAGAAAAATCAGTGTAGTTATTAAGGTTACTTTCACAGGAAATAACCAAGAAGATTAATATGACATAAAGAAACAAAAATCTAAATATTTAACAGAAAAGAGTGCATGATATTCATGTTAGCAATACCAAAGTCTACCAATGGAGGGAAGCAATGGTCAACCTTTATCTATTTGATAAGAGTGTTTTTGGTGACTTATGAAGTATTTAAAAATGTTTTCTGATATCCTATTCTTGTTTTTTCAGGTGCAGATATTTGGAAGTTTTAAAACTGGTTTATATTTGCCTACAAGGTTAGTATTTTTGCAATGCAAATTCTATATGAGAAAAAAATTACCCTGTGGAAGATACCCTTGTAGTGATTTGTCTCCTAATATTTGTGTTACTGTGTGTATACTTGTTAAATTAAGAAAGTGTTAAGCTATTAATATTCTGCCAAATATATGGACATATAATTAATACTATTAACTATAATACAGATTTCTGTGTAGGTTTGTGTATGTTAACGATTTGAATTATTGCATTATCGCAAAAGGCTTATTTTCTTTAGCTTCATTAAATGACTGAACCAAAACTGAACCAAAACAAGAGGCTGGCCTTAAAGGAAAAGCTAAATTTCATCATTTCCACACAAGATTAAATCAAAAGAGTTAATGTTATCTTATTAAAGCTAATGTTAGTAATGAAGTTAAAGATAGTATACATAGATTAAATATAAGCTTCTGTTTTGTTCCCTCTGTTTTCTTTTGTGAAACCTATACAATAGCCAACCTCTACATTCAAAATCCATTATTAGTTTTCATAAAGAAAGGTCACTGGAAATTTAGAGATTTTAAGTACCTTTGACAATGAAACAGAATAAAAAGGCTTAAGTGACTGCTGAGGATAAATGAAATAATAGAAGACTGAGGTTAGTACTTGAATTCAGTTTTGTAGGTATTCCAAGGTATTTTTTGGGAACATGAGGAATTAATACCTATTACTGACTGCAAGTAAAAGATACTTATGTTGTTGTTTCATCTCCTTTTGAAAAGAAAACATCTGTAAGATGATCAAAGATTCTGTAAGGATAGTTTCTTATGTAAGGACTTGCAAGGAAAGCTGAATAGCTCAGTGTTTTTCTGGAAAGTCTCAAGTGAGATCTGATATACGAATACATGTTAGCTTTTTACGTGTCCTTCTTGGGCTTTTTCATTATTTTTAATATGTTTCATTAACCTGGATACTGGTAATGCAAGAGATATATTCTCATCCATGTGACTGATAACTGCAGTTCTTTAATACATAAGTGTGTGTGTGTGTGTATATATATATACATATACATATATATATACATATACATATATATATACATATACACATATACATATATATATACATATACACATATATATACATGTATATACATATACACATATATATACACATGTATATACATATACACATATATATACACATGTATATACATATACACATATATATACACATGTATATACATATACACATATATATACACATGTATATACATATACACATATATATACACATGTATATACATATACACATATATATACACATGTATATACATATACACATATATATACACATGTATATACATATACACATATATATACACATGTATATACATATACACATATATATACACATGTATATACATATACACATATATATACACATGTATATACATATACACATATATATACACATGTATATACATATACACATATATATACACATGTATATACATATATATATTAACATCTACTGTTGACCATTTGGCTTCCTCTACTTTCTTTCCTGGTTTCCGTTCCTGAGTTTTTTTTGGTGGAGAGTAACTTCGGAAAGAAAAGAAAAAAAGAGAAGAAACATGCACAAACCCATGGAAAAAAAAACCTTTCCTGTGGCAGTACTTTTCAGACTTTAAATTGAACCCAAATTCACATGGTTGTTACTAATTGGCTGTTACCTTCTCACAGAGCTTCCCTTTGTCCTGTTTTTCTCTCCCTCTTCAGTAAAACTGTACAGCTAAGCTAGGTGTCAGGATCTTGAATTCAGGAAAACCTACCCTGTGTTTCTAATTCTGTTACTATGATAGAATTCGTCTAATATCCTTTTACTTAAGCTGATGTTGAAGATTTGGATTATTGTTCAGCTGCTGGATCTCAGTGTTATCTTGTATTCAAGGTGATAACAGAACTGCTTTTTCTGTTCTTGGTGTGAGGGAAATCTCCCCTCTTGCTGGGAGCCAGCCTCGGCCTAGGGGTCCATGCTCGCTTGGCGTAGGTACACAAGGAGCGCGGGGCGCTGCTCGTGCTCACCAGGCAGCTTGGGCCGCGGGTCGGTGCTGTGGCCCCATCAGCGCCACAGCGAGCGCCTCAGCAGCCCCATCAATGCCACAGCAAGCGCCTCAGCTGCTGCTCAGCTCTGCTGTCGGCGAGAGATGCTGCACTGGTGCGGCTGGAGCTTTTCTGAGCACTTTGACATTGTGAAAGCAGTGCTGTTTGTGAATCGGCAAACCTGTAAAATCTGTCTGAAAAGTGGATTCTTTTTCTGGTATTTTTATATCATGCAGTTTTCCATACTGCTGAAGTTAGTGTCTCGCTTTGTGTGCGCCCTGATCAAGCAGGAGGAACTGGGGAAAGAAGTCAGAGGAGCGAGAAGGAGGAGCTCAGGACTGTGACAGTGAAGAAGACTGGTTCGGTTCGGGTGGCAGTCGTGCTTTGAATTTGAGTTTAGGCCTTGAGATAAGTTCTGAGGTCCCTCTATAGTGCAGTGAGGCATGGGAACCTGATAAGGGAAAGGCAGAGGGAGGGAGAGCTCCTTCCTTGAGCTGGATTAGAGTGAGGTTGCTTAGATGGTTCGGTGTCATTAACAGCCTGTTGCTTCCTGAAGTCATCGTGGCCACGCTTGTTTATTCTTCCCGGCTCCCTGAGCACTACCCCCCTGCCGCCTGCCATGTGCCCAGAAACCAGCTCCAAGCAGTTACATGGCAGGGAGTTAGCCCCAGAAGTTGGCTTTTTTGGCTTTATTTTACAATGTTATAGTGAGGAGAGGGTTTTACCAGGCTAGTATTTGATTTACTGCAAGTTAGACAAATACCAGACCTGGAGGACAGAGAAGACAGGATCTGGCAGTGGGAAAGGTGATGAAGACTTTCCCTTTTCGTGGCAAGTTGTTAAATTAATACAGCTCCAAGGAGGTGACTCACAAGTTCACCTCGTGCTCTGAATCGCTCCTGGGAGAAGCTGATGCCTCTCTGCTGGCAGCGTGGCCAGAGGAGACTAACCTCTGGCTCTGGCAACCCAGTTGATTAGGAGGTGTGTCTGTCTCTTCCCCTTGGTAATCTGGAACATCTCATATATACCAGAGTGTAAGAGTTTCCCCACCACTACCCTGGCCCAAGAAACAAGAATAAATTATTTGGTTAAGCTGTATTTCTTCAGCTTTCTTCTCATTATATGTGTAATTCTGTTGTCTTTAAGTGTGTTAGTCTTTTAATTTGAATATTCCTATTTTTCTTTCCATTTCAGTGATATTGACTTAGTTGTGTTCGGAAAATGGGAGACATTACCTCTTTGGACCCTGGAAGAAGCTCTTAGAAAGCACAATGTTGCAGATGAAAATTCAGTAAAGGTTTTAGATAAAGCAACTGTAAGTTTGGGGAAAGAGGGTACTTTTACTGTTCTAAATTAAATTTGTAATTGAGGAAATATATCAGTTAAACAGAAGAATTTTCATAACCAGAAACTACTTTGCACATACATTCAGGCTAGACTGTTTTTTAAATTTGTTTAGTGATGGTTTTATTGCTGTCAAAATAATTGATACAACTTCAATGGAAGCGTGTCTTCCATTAGGAAAGTCTTGGGTGCACAGCATACACTTGATTTTAAGTGTGATTACATCATTCATTGATGTGAATTACATCTGACTTTTGAATTCCTGAGCTGAGTTTGTGCACAAAGTTTTTTTAACTGCAGGTAAGCAGACATTATGCTTTATTTATTTATTTATTTATTTGTAATCAGAGTACAATCATGTATAAAATAGAGGTATTTCTTGCAGGATAGACTGAATTCCACAATACCTTTTTGCCTTTGTGAAAAAGCTAATTGTTACAGCATTTAGGACTGCTGGGATTTAGACAAGTCTAACCGATAGCTGTTTTTAGGAGAAAGATTTAATATGGAAATTAATGCAGTTTTGATAAGAAATCAGTGTATGGTTTGTTCTCATAACAATATCTATAGTTTGTATTAAGATATCTTTATTTCTTAAGTATTTGTCTCCCTCTGGTGTTTGTTTTTCTACTGCAACTATACTTCTATACTTCTACACCAGAAACTGGTGCTAAAAAACAATGTAAAATAAGTCACTTTAGCTTTAAAGTGTTGCATTTTGTTGAACAGTATAGTAAATTTAAAATAGCTTTTATTAGCTGAAAAAACAGAGTTTATATAAACAGACTGGCAAGGAGAGAGAGTTCTTAAATAGACAAGAGCTCTGTTTATCCACTCTCTCTTTATAAACTCATAAAACATTTGCATTTTGCTGGTACATGTCATTATTGATGAAAGCAAGCATGCCTTGGAAATGTGTGTTGACTTAATCTCTCTTTCTTTTGGCAGGTACCTATTATTAAGCTGACAGATTCTTTCACTGAAGTAAAAGTTGATATCAGCTTTAATGTGCAGAATGGGGTTAAAGCAGCCCAGCTCATCAAAGATTTTATCAAGGTTAGACAACACTCTAATAGAATTAGTGATGAATGCCTCGATTAGATTTACTCTTTTATTCTGACTGCATCCTCGCTACAGGTACACATTCACTCACTGTTATTTTTTGCCATACAATTTTGTGAAGTTCTCGGACTTAAGATATATTGCTCTAAAGGGCATGAAGATAATAAAAGGTATGCAGAAAGAACGTACAGAGAAGATTAATGATACAGTGACAAAGCAAAAAATGCACTAGCACCGGTCTTGAATGTTGTATCCTTAGAACAGGTTCCTTGAACCTAAATCAGTAATACTGTGCGTTGGTACAATGTTGTATCAGGAATTATGTTGCTCTATTTTAAGTACTGTTTCAGCATGCAAATGCCAGTTAACTAAAATAGATTTAGTAATTTATTGTTCAGAGAGTCATCTACAGGTGTAGCCTAGGTACTATTGCAGGCTCCTCACATAGGGTCTCTTCTGTCTGTCTGTTTTGCTGGCAGCCCAGGCCAAGGCTGCCCGGCTGCACCGCATCCGCCCGGCCTTGGGCAGTTCTCTTAGGTCTTACTTTGTCTCACTTGAGAACTCAGTCTGGATTTTACCGTTTTGTTCTGTGTTACTTTAAGAAAGGTTTATTTCTCTTCATCTGATTCATTCAGGAACTCTGAGGTAGCTGAAGCCTTAATTAAGGGTGTGCAGACACCTGAGGAGAATCCGGTCTCCGGATTTTGGTATATTTTTATATCCAGTATGCCAAGCTGTGAATATAAGGCTGTAATAGTTTAGAAAGGCAAACCTGTGATCTTGGGTCAGGTAGGGCTCCTGCCAGCCCCTTCTGCTGCCTAGGATAAGGCTTGGATAGCCCAGTTCTTGAAGAAATTCTTCTTTCCCCTTTGATCTTTTGTAACCGTGGGTACTATGACCCCCACCTCCTATCCGGTGCCACCAAACTCCTTTAGCTCCGTGTTGACAGGGCGGGGACAGGCAGGTGTAGCCGCAGCACCCACTGCTGTGCAAACCCTTCCGTCCTCTGCCTGTGTACCGTGTGCCTGCTTCCCGGGGAACGGGGGGGACAAGCCTATATGGTAAGTAGGGGCTGTCTTGAACCATCTTCTGGGTGTAGTCATTAGGAGGGAGAGCACCTTAGGTATGATTATTTGCATGAAAAAATCTCAGTTGCTTTGGGAAATTCTCACTTGCTTATTGTAGCGGGAAGGTTTTGTAAAAGATTTCGGCATCTCCATAGTTTTTCTGTCGTTTTTAGTGTGTGAAAAGCAAATGTATTTATGAATTCAAATAAAATTGCTTTCCTTTAGGAACTGAATTAGTAACTTTTTCCATTGTTAATCTGTCACAGTTGAAGAGATCTTGATCCTAGGCAGAGCACTTTGCTTTTCCTCTGTTGTTAAAATCAGTGATATGGAGCTATACTTAATTTTGAGACGGATGGCCAGCTTCAGGATGCCATTTAGTATTGCTGTGCTAACACCTCTCTTTTTCTCTTTTCTTTTTCAGAAATATCCCGTATTACCATATCTAGTTTTAGTCTTGAAACAATTCCTGTTGCAGAGGGATCTTAATGAGGTGTTCACAGGTGGAATTGGTTCTTACAGTCTCTTTTTAATGGCTGTCAGTTTCCTTCAGGTAAACTAAATGAATAAAATGCATGAGATAAATCTGTGCTGTGGTGAGGGAATAAAAACTGCAAAATAGCTGTGGCTTTAGCAACATCATCTGCTTGTACTAAATTTCATTGCATAACTCTGTACATACTTTTCTAGTATTTAGTGTTTTAAAGTTTAAACTCTGCATTGGAGCTCAGTGCATACTGAGCGTTATTTCCATTGTCTGATGAGAACAAAACAAACACACAGCACGCGTGTGTTTTTGTAACTCTTTTTTTCTTTTATCTTACTGTGGCTGATGGCATCTTCAGCAAGAACTGGTCTGATATCCAGGCAGGTTTGTTAACAAGTACAGAGTGGTTCATGAGAGATCTCTCATGATCTCTCTAGCTGCATATTTAATAGTAAAGGGCATCATTTAGATAGCTGTGGAAGTTAAAATCGTGTTTTTATTCAAACCAGGCTTGTAAAGTTCAAATTGACTCTGGAATTCTCATTTTTGCTTTTTTAAGCAAACACTCTGATTAGTACCAGAAATGAAAACATTGATCATTGCCTTCCATATTGGTAGGCGATAATTAATTTGTAAAAGTTTTGCCGATCCTGGATTTTTAACAATGCAGAACTGCCTTACTAAGGAAAATCACTCTTTTAGATATGCTTGCTGTGAAATAATAAAGATTTTTTAAAAAAATCAAAAGGATTTAAAGGCTCTTGAAACCTAGAGTTTTAAGCAAATGTGGGTTTTTTCTTTTTTCTTTCTCTTCTTAATAGCTACATCCCAGAGAAGATGCGTGCATGCCCAATGCCAACTATGGTGTTCTTTTAATAGAGTTTTTTGAACTATATGGACGTCACTTCAATTATTTGAAGACTGGAATCCGTATAAAGGATGGTGGTTCTTACGTTGCCAAGGATGAAGTACAAAAAAGCATGCTGGATGGCTATAGACCATCAATGCTGTATATCGAGGATCCGTTACAGCCAGGTATCCCCATCCTCCAAGCTTTTAACATACTGAATAAGTAAAAAGTTATAGAAAGACTTAATCCAAAGGAGTTAAATCCAGGAATAATTTTAAATGAATTAATTTGGGGTATTTCTAGCAGCAGATACAGTGCCATCCAAGAGTGTGCCTCTGCTGCAGTCAGGGTATACAAATTGCTTTAATGTCTGCTCTGAGAACGGCAATAAAGTTGCAGTAGTGGGGACTAGATGTACATACATATACACTTGGCCCTTGCAAGGTTTCACCTGCTTGTATCACTGCTGCCCCTTGCAAAACACACCGAGCTCTCTGCAGGATGGGTTTTTATAAGGTCATGTAGATGTGATCTCACTGGTGCGTTTGTGTTCTGTTAGGGTTGAACTTTGATACAAATGGATTGCTTTAAAAATAGTGTATGAAGTGTTGCTTATGGCAAAAAATTAATTGATAACATATGTGAAAATGTCATCCAGAGTAGTAATTTTATTGGCAATGTACACACTACCTGCTTTTTCATGTATTGCCCCTTTACCTGGACTTTGGTATTGTAAATATCTGTAGCTCTTCTGAGCTGTTTCATATAGCTGTGCTTCAGTAGTCTTTTTGTATCCTACAAGACGTGACTGCAATTGATTGGGATTTAAGAGTAATTTAAAAAAAAAAAATATGACTGTGCCCTGTCTGAAAGTAACCGTAGTTTCAGTTTTATTATGTCTAATTGTATTCTTATTTTAAGGTAACGATGTTGGGAGGAGTTCATACGGTGCCATGCAAGTGAAACAGGCTTTTGATTATGCCTATGTTGTTTTGAGCCATGCAGTTTCCCCAATAGCTAAATATTATCCTAACAACGAAACTGAAAGGTAAATCTTATAAGTCTAAATTTCAGATACTCATTGTGTATATTCTTGTGTCCTTAAAGCTAATTTTTGTTTGTTTTGGTTTACAGTATATTAGGTAGAATAATTAGAGTGACACAAGAAGTTGCGACGTACAGAGACTGGATATCAAAGCAGTGGGGAATGCAAAGTAGGACTGAGTCTTCGTGCAACGGTAAGATTTGCCTGAGCGCGGCTGCACAGCAGGAAGCTTTCTGCATGTTTGGGATATGTAGATTTTTTTTTTTGCTGCTGTTTTTGACCCACAAATGAATGCATGCATTTTAACTTTACTTTTATGGTAAGTGCTGAAGTCATGTAGTTGGTGTGTTTTCATCCAGAACAAGTTAGAGTTGTGGCAGAATGAAAGGACTGAACCGCAGCATCTTTATTTTACTGTGATAGATTTAGTCAGCATAGAGATCTGTAAAGAGTGCTGGCTTACAATTAGTTTTATACTCATGTCAAAGCTTAGTCAGATAAGATGACACAGCTGCCCACTCTTTATGCTAGGCTGAGTTTTTGTCTGTCTGTTTTCAAAGCATGTGTCAGAGTTGCTTCCCACACTCCCTGTAAATGGGATGTGCTCCTGGACTATTTTTGTTTTATTAGCCTGCAGACTTTGCTGTGGCTGCTTGGAAATGGTGGGCAGCCACAGCGCAGTCCAGCAAGCTCCACAATAATACTTCACTGTCTGATACAATGTATATGTTAAAGTCCAGGTATGAATGTAGCTAATATATGTTACATAAATTTGTTTGAAAGCTGGATCAAGACCAGTTAGTCATGTCCCCAGTTGCTGATCTTGCTTGATGTTTGCTTTCTGAAGTGTCCCAAAAAAAAAAAAAAAAGTACCATCTTTTACGTGGATACCAGTTTCTGGGGTTAAAAAGGAGAGTTATCTCCTAGCGTTCACATATCCTGTGAGATGGAACAGCATGATAAAAGTAACCCTATTGGGAACACAATGGTGGTAGCTACAGCAGTCATCTTCCAGATCTGATTTAGGTTTAAATCCTGATCATTCCTATTACTTTCATTTTCCTAAGTAGCAGTCATTCAATTTAGGGCATCATACAAAGTAGCCAGACTTAAGCTGGAGTTCTTGTGATCCCAGTAGCTCCAGGAGAAGACAGAGAGCTGCTGAATACTGAGCACACAGGAGCAGTATTTAAACCTATATTGTTGAGTGCTGTTGGCATGTGGCATGAAATGGTTTTATGCAGCACCTCAGAGCTCTGTCGCTGCCTTCCTCTTGAGCTGTAGCTAATTATCAGTGTACAAGGGACCCTGTCATGAATCTGTTGCCTCCTCTGCACTGTGCTTGCTGCGTGTGGTGCAGACACAGGTGTGTGCACACGTGGCAAGTAGATACGTGTA
The DNA here is from genome assembly GCF_059628265.1 of Tinamus guttatus. Classification (NCBI taxonomy): domain Eukaryota; kingdom Metazoa; phylum Chordata; class Aves; order Tinamiformes; family Tinamidae; genus Tinamus; species Tinamus guttatus. The sequence continues at coordinate 5,156,844 of NW_028288923.1, forward strand.
CAAATGTCTGTGTGGTGCTGTCTGTAATAGGGGTGTAATATCTGAGTGTGTGTGTGTACACGAGTGCAGCATTTTGGCGGTTCATATGTACTGATGTTTCTGATTTGGTTTTGATAGGTAATGGAGTGACCTTGATAGTAGATACGCAGCAGCTAGATAAGTGCAACAATAATCTCTCTGAAGAGAATGAAGCACTGGGAAAACCTAGAAATAAAACTTCAGAAACACTTAGTAAACATTCTTCAAATTCTTCATCAGGTCCCTTATCATCATCATCTTCTACGTTGTCCAGCTCTAGTGATGTAGTAAGTATTGGACTTTTCATTATGTTTTTACCTTACACATATTGGCAGGGAATACATTTGGAAAGCGCAGAGTTCTAGTGTGTTTTTTATCCAGAATCCTGATTTGCATAAGTGCATATCTCTTATGCAATTTTATATGTAAATTGCAGTGTGTTTTCTGACACAACGCCTATAGAAAGTGAGTATGGTAGATACCAACGTGCTTAGCCCTCCCTGGGAAAGCCATATTTCAAAAAGGACTTGTAACGCTAAGCCCTATATATTAAAAACAACAACAACAAAAACTTACAGCACAAAATTCCTTGTAAATATTTGTTTGAATGGAAATTCTATTAAAAAATGAACCAATATAATAAAGGACAAATCCCCAAACGCGAACGTGAATCAATACTTTTTTTAAAGTTTGTTTATTTGGAAAGAATTCTGGATTGAAAAAGTTTTGATATAAACACATTTTAACTTAAGTTTATTCCGTTGTTGGATTTAATTTTAAGAAAAACTCATTTATTTTGAAGAGAAAAGAATCACTAATACTTTAAATTTTCCTGAAGGATTCTGATGGAACACCTTGCAAAACCTCTAAACAATTGAGTTGTCGTCAGTCTACCACAAACAGAGTGGGGTCACAAGAAGTGTCACTGGAATCCTCCCAGTCAAGTGGGAAAACACAAAATAGCCAAACAGCCAATACATCCAGCAACACGAACAAATCGCAGGTTTGTGAACTGTAAAAAGCAAGCAAACAATCAAAAAATAAAACCCAACTGTGTAATGCCCTCCATGGAAGCGTAGCTTTTCTGGGAGGAAAACACTGTATTTTTCTTCTCACCTTTAGTCCATTAGAAAGCCTGGAGCACAAATTATATCTAAAATCACCTGATTCTCTGTTAGGTTTACAGAGAAGTTTGTAACAATGGTTTTCACAAACTTAAGAGAGGTAAAGTTGCACCGACGTTTATTTGATCTGGGAAACCTAGGTTTGTCAACAGCATACTGTTGTGTTGTGTAAAATTCCTCTATGCAAAGAGTCATGTCCATCTGGTCTTTACTGCCAAATATACCAGAGCTAGCGAGACTTGCATATGGTTAGTGAAAAATATTCAGCAAAAATGTATACTGGAACTAGACTGGCTGCTGTGTTAACTTCTGATACTTTTTGAAGTGCAGTTGATTAAGGGAGATGGAGGTACATAAAAATCCCTCTCGTTTTCCCCTGAGGCAGATACCAGTGATGAGAACTGTGTGCCTTTAAGGCATTTCTCATGTTGAAGAATACTTTGACAACTCAATCTGAAGAACTGTTATTTCAAAGCACCTTTGGATATAAGCAGTTTAGATTTGTACTTTTTTCAGCCTCAGGACAGCTTTAATATATGAAAGAGAGCCTGGTATCTTCTGATAATTATTTCTGCAAAATAGTTCCTGGAAAACTTGCTGCCTCCTACTTCCTGACACTCTGTAGCTGGTATTGAGACAGTTTGCAGACCAGGCCTTACAGTTACTCTGTGTTCATGTGTACTAAGCAGGGGTAGTTCTGTGTTAAGAGGTACTGGAATGCGAATATGTGCATTTGGAGACATTCGTGAGTCTTTGAAAAGCTGTAGTGTAAAGTTAGACCTGGTCTTAGAGGAGTGTTGACTAAATTTTGCACAAATGTGCTATGTAATTTGAGCAGTCTTCAACATCTCTCCTTTTGGATTATGGATTTCTGTTTCTGTAACGCATTGTGCAGTCATTGCACGTTTTTGCTTGCATAACCCAGAACTAGTTGCCTGCTTCCTCCTAGGCACCCCTGACTCACCATGTTCCCTTCTCCTTGCAGCATGGATCCACACGGTTATTTCGCTCTTCTAACAAAGGCTTCCAAGGTCCAACAAACACAAGCCATGGTACCTCAGTCTCAAACAAGCAACATCAAGGCAGCAAGTCACACCATCAGTATTTCCACGGCAAAAAGAGGAAACACAAGAGGGATGCGGCCCTGTCAGACCTTTGTAGATAGTTGACTATTTTATGACTGTTCTTCTGTGTGCAATGATCTCATGCTACAGGATAGTTTGATAGTGACTCCTTGGATCTCTTCCGGAGCTTCAGACTGTTCAGACATTGATTAGCAACTGCATTTTTTTTTTCCCAGCTCGCCACGGAACGGATCATGAAGATTGATCACTGCAAAAAAAAAGAAAAAAAAAAAAAGAAAAAAAGAAAAAAAAAGAAAAAAAGGAAAAAAAAGAAAAAAGACAAAAAGAGGACAAAGGCTGCTCATTTGATAAGTCATATGCTACAACAGGGTCATTTAGGATATAAAAGCTTGAATGTAAAATAAATGTATCTCCCATCAGCTCATGCTGACCTGTAGGGGTAGTACTCAGTGTGTCTAGGGGGTGGTAACAAACAAATAAAAATATAGGAAAAAAAAAAACAAAAACAAAAAATTGTATTTTGAGGGAAACCCAGCCTTTAAAGGTGAAAGTAATTTGTGCATGATTTTTTTTATTATTTTTGCATATACTTACCATTTTATTCTGTATATATAGATGACCATATAGGAAAACTGACATTTGTAATAGTGGATTTGTTAATACTTTTTACATAACATTACTGTTTAAATTGTAAACATAATTTTTTCTCAGGATTAGTTTGGAAAATAATCTGAATTGTCATCTTAACATCCATATAAAGAGACATTACTAGTTATATTGCTCAGAATTTCTTTTTTGGCATTTAAAAGATTTAATAGAACATTTGATCTGCAAAAGTTGTTCCTCTGAAAGAAAAGTTGATGGTGGCAAATGAAGCTTTTCATTTGTATAAAGTGTACATGTACTTTGTGTAGACACTGAGCTTGTCATCTCTGAGAGTAACTTTCACCTTGTTTTCTAGAGTGCCATCATTTCAGGCGATGGGGTTTTGCAGTTGCACCCCTCTCTTCCTCCTCTTGGTAGTGTCATCTCCTGCCCCCCCTTTTTTAATTTAATATAAGCCACTTGGGGTTCTTTGGGTGGTGGTGGTTTTTCTTGTTTTGTTTTGTTTTTCAGTTAAAAACAGACAGACAGAAAGACTTGGTTTGTTACAAACGTTTGCATTCCTGGGCTGCTTTAATCTCATGCCTCTTTGTTTGTGCCTTCCCTCCCCTTTCCAGGTCTGGGTTTTTTTTGTCTTTTATATTTTTGCTAACTCCTGTAGGAGATGATAACTGTTAAAGCTTTAAGTAAATTTTACTATTAAAATATTTTTTCTCACTCCCCTCTTAGGCATTTTTATATTTACACTTAATTATTAAAAAAGAAAAAAAAAACTTCAAATAATGAACTATATTTTGTATTGCCTTAAAGACCCAAACCTTTCATATCTCCTAGTATTTCTTCATTGAACTAGTTACCATTAATTTAAACTTGGCATTTGTCTAGTTCCGTCGCGTGAGGAGTCTAGGCTGCAGGAAGGTTGATGCCGTGGCTGCAGGGGAGACGTGGTGACGCCCGCAGGTACCGCTGGACAAGGCGCTGGGACACTGCAGTGCCCGGCGTTAGGTGGCTTTTACTTTTCACGTTCCTGTAGAGAGGAAGGAGTCTGTGTTCAGCACAGAGCTGCGTTCAGTGCAGCTCTGCTGGAGATGATGCTTTTATAAAAAGTACTGTTAACTTTTAGCAACTTCTTTTATATGCATTTACAGAGTACTACAGACCAACCTGACCTTTAGTGGGCACTAATGAGTGCAATGATTTTTTTAAAGTTAAATAATGCTAAGACCGGAACTGATGTCATCACTTAAATTAATAAACATTTTCAACGTGTTAAAGTGTTTTACTTCAAAAAGGAAAATACATATATTCCAAAAATATGGAAAGTAGTAACATTTACTAAAACACTAAGCTTAAAAGTGATGTTAATTTGACAATTTTTTTTCAAAAAAAAATTAGATTCATGTTTTATTTTGATGAGCTAATTTTATCAACAAGATGTTGAGCTTTTGTTCATAGAAACTAGTAAAAGTTGTACCACATTATGCATAATCACAGTATTTATTTTGTTTTAGATTATTGTGAATGTGTAGACTTATGTTCACCGCTTAGGGAACAATTATTTATAAATTATATTAATCCAGTATTGTTAGCTGCTATTAGCAAAACTGTTCCAAAACTTAATACTTGCAAAGATCTGTATCGCATTTACCACACTGAAGTGTTTTTAAAAGAATCACCCTCATCGTTGAAAGCAAATGTACTCTTAGGGTGCAGATATTAGTGTTCCAATAAGCATGTGATAATTTTAAGGTGGTGGTAGCGGGAAGATAATCTTGATTCCATTGGGAATCTTAGGTTTGCCTCAATTTATGGTTTTCATAAATTTAATGGAAAATAGCTTTTCCTGGACTGCTCAAGTTTCTTTTTGGTAAACAGTATCTTTCTAAAAGAAGAAGAAGAAAAAAAAAAAAGAAAAAAAAAAAAGGCATGAAGGAAGAATTGAGGCATTTTACATTGCCTCAAAAGACCAGCATTGTATTCATAAAATACTGTATATCTTGCAAATCTTTATTTAACAGAACAGTTGAACTGTTCATTTTTCAATCTGAAGTAAAATACTTTCAAGACCTTTTAGTTTGCCTGCTCATTTGTCTTGTACATTTCATCTCTGTATTTGACTAAAGTCTAATTCCTTTTTGAGTTTCAATACTTTTGTGAAGATTTTGTGAATATATGAAAAATAAATGTTTAATCTAACTCCTGCAGTTTATCACCATTCTTGACACTTAACCCTATTTTTCTCTTGGCAGTACTGTGGAAAGATCAGACCCCGACCTCCTTCGTAATGCTCTTGTGGTAGCTGATCGCCAGCCCCAGGCACGTAGAGTTTTGGAGCTTATTTTGTTCAAGGAGGCCAGGTCTGATGTGTGGGCTGCTTTTTTTTTAAAAAAAAAAAAAAAAACAGAATATGTGTTTCTAAGAGTAAATAGAACAATGTAAAGACTTACTATGTATTACTTTTCAGTTTCTTGTGCAAGGTACATACGAAACTTCTGCAAGATTGTGCTTATTCTGTTCTCTACCCTGAAGCAGCGTTTTGCTTAGCGGTTCAGTCAGTGCAGTGTGGTTTGACACTGGGGCTCCAAGCAGGGCATTGTAGAAACAGGCTCTCTGAATCTCTTCTGCGACTGTTAATGTTGACTGCCTTCAGCTGGAACCTTTGCTGTAGTTCCTGACACGTAGTTCATTTTACCAGGCTATATTCTTAACTTTGGTTATCTTTCTTCCCTACATAAATTGGTAGGGAGACGCATACATACTGACCTTACTGGGTCTAGAAAAGCTCTTAAGTTTTGTGTCAAGCACGAAAGAAGAGCCAAGCAGTGGCTTTTACCTATATATTTAGCACTGTGGTGCTAGATCTAATTAAATGAAATTTAGATTACTTTTTAGGTCACTTTGTTTTGAGCGATTTTGATTTTTTTTTTTTTTTTTTAACTCTTGGTAAATGTAGTGGTTTCCTATCACCACTGTTTTGTTGGTATTTTTGGGCCCCGTAAAATCTGAAATGTGGTGTTGTTGCACCTGACCATTAAGTACACAAATAAGAGAAGACAAACAAGAAATCTTGGAGATCTTTGTCATAAAAGCCGCTTGGAGTATTGACATCTTTTTGCTTTCCAAGGCACGTGTTCAATGAGCTGCAGCAAGTCTTCTCTGGAGTCAGTTTGTTAGTGCACCTCAGTTTGTTAGGACTTTATTTCATGTCAGGTACTGAACAACTCGAATTCTGGCTCCAGTCACTGGTTGAAGGTTTCTGTATTCTGCAGGAGACTTAAATATCCGTGAAGGCAATTAGCCTGAGATTGGTCTGTCTGGATGGCACTCCCTCCTGCTTGGGGTCCTTCAGAAGATGTCATCTTAATCCTGTACTGAGTTGAGTCTCACAATCCTTTTCCAAACTCTGAGATCTATCTCCATTTTAGTAGCCTGCTGGCTTAGTAGTAAATATGGCATTTATCGAAATTTGTCCAAGAGGCCATAGTAAAGCAGGAAGGAGTGGATATTGACAGTGCTTTAGAAATCTTCCTGTTGCTGCAACTGCTTTAAAAACAAGAAAAAAACACCACTGAATGCAAGTGAGGTATGAATGCGTCTCCCTAGCACCTATGCACCCAGCTTCAAGGCTAGTTTCTGTGTGAACCATTCACGCATCTCTTCATACGTTAGGCTGACTTTAAAAGCTTGTGTATGTTGAAGCCTTGATTTCCAGGACGGCAAAGCAGTAGAACAGCCTGCTTGGCTGTGTGCAAGAACCAGCTGGTGAAGAACACACACAGGTGTGGTGGTGGTGGAAGCCCTGGTGCAGATTTGGTGAGTGTCCATTTAAATCAAACACGCGCACACATAAAACTTCCTTCGCTTATGTATGAAACAGTGTTTGACTTGAGCTGAAAGACTATTAAGCAATCAAATACTTCTGATCAGCTATTACAGAAAGTAATCAGTGCTCGGTTGCATTCTTCCAGGTCTAAAGTTCATTTACTGTAGCAGGTTTGGTGATAGTGAATATTCTGGTTAAACTCTTTTGCAGCCTAGCAATTTAGTACCAGAATGTCATCTCTGGACTTAAAGCTTCCTCCTGGGATTCTTCTGCTTTTCTTCTACTTAGAAAACAAAGTAAGTCCATGTTGCTGGTCTGTATAAAGCAAATTGCTGCACCAAAATTAAGGAGTACTTTCCTTACAAGAAAATGCATCAGGTGATTCAGGTGAGGTGTGAGGTAAGTTGCTTTTAGCATTTCCCTCCTAGCTATAACATAAGCCTTTGCAATATGCCTTAATTGCCTATTTCCAAACAAGACTGGTCTCTCTCAGTTTATATTACCAGGCAACCGCAAATGAGCTTCATTCGAGATCAGCTGCAGTGAAGGTGGTGGTGGGGAACGGCACTAAATTTTAGTGTTGTTCCCTCCTCGTGCCCACTTCTCACCGCAGTGGATCTTGAATCAAGCTCAGTTGCGGTTGCCTGGTAATCCGTAGCTTTGAAAAGAGCTTTCTAAGCCAGAAAAATCAATGGCTATTCCAAAGGCAGGCAGAATTCTTACATATTTTCTTCCTTCAGTGCACACTTGTCTTTTTTTCAGGATCTTTAATAGTGCATAAGAAAAAATTAGTTGGGTTTTGTTACTCAATAGATGAATCAATCACATAGGCTTAATGAGACACAGTTTTCTAAGTAAAAATGTATAGAAAAGATTTTATTACTTTATAACAAAGCGTGTACATTTTTCTTACGCGCTGAGGACTTCCTGAGGACCTCAAGTATCCTGAGTGCAGTGTCTGCTGCCCTGTGAATCACTCCAGCACAGGGTCTAAGCATACCTTGAATACTAAAGAATGTAAAGAACGTATTGAAAAATACGACATTCGGTTTGTGCCTACTAATTATTATATGTGTGTCTTCAGGAGAGTCTGAATGTTCTAGTGCAGCTTGTTGAGGAAAATCTAGAATTACCAGTCTAGATGGACAGTACTAAATACTAAAAGGACATAAATTAGAACGTGTTTATTTTTCTGATCTTCTTAGGAAGATAACTGTCATTTTGTGTTTCATGTCCTCGTATCCTGATTTTTATCCACTTTCTCTGCCTTCCACCTCTATCTTGTTGCAGGCTTGCTAAGTTTCTCTTCTGCTTGATAGTTTATTTGTAAGGAAAAGTCTCATCGTAACCACCATATCCATCCTTTGAATGTGTTAAAGCTCTAAATGACACTGCTTATCCCAAAATTAATCACTGATTTCAGTTTATAATGCACTGTATGGGATTAATGAAGATGTAGTATGAACACAATTCCAACATTATCATATCAATATAAATTAAATCCTTAGGTTTTAATTGCAAAGGAGGAAAACCATTTTTGCTCCTTTGGCTTGAGTTTAATGGGCCTCTGCTGATTTAATCAGGTGTGGTCTGTCCACAGTGTTTTGTGTGTGGACTTTTTTTAATGATTTATAACAGAAGAAAAAAAATACGTTCATGTTTCCTAGGACATTCTTTAGAAACTTTCTTATTATGGCATTCTGCTTGATGTAAAGGCCTATTTTTTTCCTAATAATATACACTGTATGCTTGTTTCTTACTGATTCTTCTAATGCGTGCTGCTTGGTTTCCAAAATGCCCTTCTGACTACTCATGCGAAGACCCTGGAAGTGCAAATGGAACACAGTCAGCTAAAGAATTTCATTGTGCACTATTAAATAAAACAGTCTGTTCTTCTGGGAGTTCCTTAAATCAGTAACGCTTCCTATTTTATTACAAACTCCACCTGCAGACAAACCTCAGCTTAATTTAGCTTACCTTTTAAAACTTAAAAGAGAAACCTTGAAAACACTTCTTAAAGAACAGACCACATTTTCTCTGGCACTTAACGTTGTTGTGAATGATTTTATTTCTAGAAGAAAACGCAACATAAGCAAGTTAACGTTAGCATATGTTACTGCAGTGATCAAGCAGGTTTGATCTAACAACGCTATAAAGAATGGAATGAGCAGAAGGCCTTTGGACCAAATCCCCGTCGAGGCCATAGGTAGGTGTAAAGGCTCAGGCAATGACCAGGCACTGGGTTTTAAGGCACAGACCCTGTTCCTGTTCTGAGGAAGAACGTTAAGCACAAGCAGGAGAGAAGGCAGAGGGATTTTCTGATTCTCAGCTGGAGGAGTCTAGGAGAAATATAATAGTAATATTGGGCAGAAGCACTTAGGTGAGTGCGGAGCTAAGAGGCCATTGCGCAAAGGGAAGCACCTGAGAAGTGAAGTTGCGCTGAGTGACGTTCCTCAGCTCTGAAGCTTTGCATGGGATGCTTGACTCCTCCAGCTGAGAACGTTTTTTTTCTACATGGAGTTTAGGATTTTCTTTATAGACAGAACTTTTGTAAAAAAAAAATAATTACAGGAAGTTGTGCTGACCTGCATGGAGCCTGCATTGCTAGAAAATATGATATTGGTTCCCAGCGAGACGCTTAGAAAACTTCAGAACAAAGAGCAATTACTGAATAACAATTCATTTCCCTAAGCATGCATAAATTCTTATGGCATTTGCTGCTTTGTTTAGAGGAAAGCATCAAACATTCCCCAAAAGTTTGTTCAATTGATCCAAAAGTCCAGAGATGCAGACTGCCAGTAATGGTAGAGAAACACTGTCCATCTATCCTGGCTGATGCAATAATATTTGGTTTAATAACCAAGTTAATGGTCCTCAGCGATTCACTGGGATACAGTCCTGTAAGGAGTGACAGTTTAAAAGGACTTCTCATCGCTTCCTTCCTAAGCGCAGAGTGCCTGGTACTTGGAGATTGTTCTATTATTAGGTATCTTTGAACTCAGAAATTCACAGGAAATAGCAAATATCCTCTAGATATGTATTTGTCTTGTTCTCTGAATTGATCGGAGGCCAACAAGAGGTCTGTGTGCACAAGCTCTGTAGAAAACACATACTAAATCTCATTAAAAACAAGAAAGCTTTTGTTCTGGTGAGTATATACTCCTTCTGACTCTAGCACTCCTTAAAGAGAGTGTTTTCCTCCCTGCTTTCTGAATCAGAAAATGACACTTGTAAAGAAAAGCAGAAGTTAAGGTCATCTTGGGCACTTGTTCTGTTTATTTGGTGAACTGCAGCTATGCAACATGATAAAGCACATTTTCCTAATATGTTCCTTGTTGTGCTATTGCAGGACTTCAAAGGACTATTAAAAAAGAGTGAATATATTGAAAATTCTACCTACTAATTTTAAAAGCTTGCGCTACCACAAGCACCCTGATGGCAGATGCAACCCCCTAGGACTTGTTAAAAGGAAAATCAAATCATCAAACAAGTCAATCAGAACTTATACTTGAGGATCACTATATTTTGCTATTTTGGCTTATTTTAAAAATAGTGAATTTTCTGTCTTTCATAATCCTTCATGGCACTGGGTACTGTTTACATTTAAATATCTGAATTGTAGAAAACTCTTGTAATATTCTAAATTGTAACTCAATTTGTAAATTGCAGATTTACAGCAGTGTGAATACATTTGCTATAAACAACACATCTAGAAATAATTTAAATAGAAATTTTGAAATTTCTGTTCCACTGATTTTTATGAGATTATGAGAAAATATTGCATTTTGTTCTATTTAAATGTAAAATTTATGTTTTATATTTTATATGTTATAGTTTTATATTTATAGTTTTATATTTATATGTTATAGTTAATTCAATCTTTGGAAAAATGACATTTGTGTATTTAATAATTTTACATGTTCAATGTGCGCAACTTTTATTATAGTGAACTTAGGAGAGAAGTTAGCAACAGAAAAAAAAGAGGGAAGCCTATATGTAGCATATGCAGGAGCCATTTAACTGTACATTAATTCCCATATTTTACAATTGTCCTTTTACAAGCATTTTGCTAGAAATGTGCAGATTGCACTGTGTTTAGAACTGCTGCCATTAAAAAAAATTACAATGTCAACAGCATAAAATCATATGGGGAATTTCAGACCTTCCTCTAGGATAGCACAAATATTTGTGGATATACAGAGACGATGTTAAGCAATGTCTGGATACTCAGAAGGTCCACAAATTTTGTGAAGTAGTAAATGGAGACCACCTGTTTTGAAATGAGGCCATTTATGATCTCAGCTGAACAATGTATTTTCCATTTCCTGCATTTCTGAATCTTGTTATCTAATCCAAGTTTCGGTGAAGAAAAGGAATTCTTTTTAACAGTCATCTTACTGGGTGATCTTTCTCCTTTCCCCTAAGAAATAGCCTGAATATTCTATGCACTGCTTGCACCTGAAGGCTCCAACAATTTCCCAGTGCTTTTCATAGGCAAGATGTCCAACACAGGAACAGAAAGACCCAGGCAAGATGAAGTAACTCACCCAAGAGCACTCATAAAATGTTAGAGGGTGAGGAGCAGAGGAGCAGAGTCCACCTCACTTACTGCCCAGTTCTGTATCTTAGATCTGTAATCATTTCTTATCTCCAGCTGTACATACTTGTCCCCTATTGCTAACTGGATTTAAATTCCTTTCAAAGGTTGCTAGTCCTAATAGCCCAAAACATCCCAGTTCCTGGGCAGTTTCAGAAAACAGGAAACTTTCTTCTATATGCCCACCAACATTTGCCAGGAGCCTGGAGGCTCAGAGGAGGTTGTCATACTTGTGGTGTACGCGCTAAACTGATTACCCCTTTGAGAGGATGAATTGAAGCACAGAGTTGAGACCTACGGTATGGCAAAATACCCTCGCAGTACGCTAGCAAAACTGCACTATTTAGTAACACAAACTTTGCAAATTGGGTGCATAAACAGAAGAGCACTATCAGACTGGCAGTATGGCCATGGCTCCCTAAGACATAGTTTTAACAAGCTTTGCTGTCTCCTGCAGCTTCCTTTACTTTCAGGACAGGCAATGGATTTTCTGCAGCTGTAGGCAAGCTGGAAAATGTCTACCTCCCACCGACTGAGCACAACCACCTGTGACTAATCTGTTTTAAGATAATTGAGTCCAAAAATCCATGAAAATCAAAGTCTTCTGTTGCCTCCAATGAGCTTTGAATTACATTTAGGTATGCACAGCAGACTTGGTCTGAATTAGCAGCCAGATGTTCAAGACTAGTTTAATTAACCTTGACACACTAAAGAATCATTGCCAGCCCTGTGAAATTCAGTCCAAAACACACTGAGAAGGCAGTAAAGTAGCAAGTGAAGGGAGAGCGTAGGAAATGGTTATCACCTTTCTTGTAAAGAATGTTCATGGTTGGTCAATTTAAGTCGCCTCTCTAGGTGTCTAAGTTACCTACAAGCAGTTGGCTGTCTTTTATGCAGCAGGGCTCTTGTTTCCTTCACTCAGACCCTGTCGCTTACGTGTCTTTTGTCAACCCAGCATGACACAGCTTCAACGTACTACATATAGGGCTGTTCCTTGGAGCTACCTGAAGCAGGGGAATGGGTAAAATCTGTCACTAGCAGCGTTGGTGAAGCCCAAGTGGCCAAACACCGGTGGCCCTACCTGGCTTGGTCAAGCCTTGTGAGGGCTGTTCTAGTTACCTGAAGTGCAGTGTGGCTACCAAAAGCTAGGAAATGCCTCTGCAGCCCTCAATACCTACACAGAAGTCATGGCCACGGGCTGCCTCATGTTTTCCAGAATATTCTGGCTACAACATGCTTTCAAAAGGCCCGGGGTGCAGATCTGCATGAGGAGCTGCATGGGGGCCAGAGAGGCCCCGCCGCTCCATCCTCATCCCGGGACGCCCCCGCGCGTGGCCGGCGCGGGGAAGCGCCGCCGTTACCTCAGCGCAGCGGCCGCGCGCGCCGCTCCGGCCGCCGCCGTTGGCCCCTGGGCGCGCGCGCGGGCGGCGCCACGAGGCGGGGCGGCCGCGCACCTGCCGCCCCCGCCGGCCCGGCCGCTCCCGCCCCCGCCGCAGACGCCGCTAGGGGGCGGCCGGGGCGCGGGCGGCCGGGCCGGGCCGGGCCGGGCCGGGCCCGCCGGGGCGAGGCGAGGCGGCGGCGCCGCCGTCCCCGTCCCGCCCGCTCTCCCGCCCTCCCTCCGTGCCGGCGCGGCGGCTCCGCAGACACCGAGCCCAGCCCGCTGCCCCGCTCCGCTTCCGCCGCAGGTGAGAGCCGGCCCGCGGAGGGGGGACCGTGCCGGGCTGGGGGGTGCCGGGCTGCGCAGCCCTGCGGCCGCGCTGAGCTCGCCCGGCTTGCCCTGTGCGCGCGGGCGGCGCCGCCTCGGGGGCTCCTGCGACCTGTGTTCTATAACTGGAGATATTTAAAAAGGAAATCAAAATAAAGCGTTGGAAGTTGTGCAGGCTGCTGGCTGCCGGGCTCGGCAGGGTGAGGAGCTCGCTGCGGGGCGCTCGGGAACCCCGCGCACCTGCGCCCGGGGCCGCGCGGCGCGGAGGGGCCGCGCGCGGCTCCTGTCAGCGCTGCGGGCCAGGCGGAGCGCGGCCAGCGCGAGCCGCTCTTGTGGCCGCGTAGTAGCGAGCGGCGTTCCGGGAAGGGACGTTTTGGGGAACATTGGTTACGATTGCATCAGAAATAAATAGGCAGTGATGATGGTTTTTATTTAAGATATGCCAGGCATTAAAGCGGGGAAGTCCTGATCTGGGAATTTTAAAGTGATCCTTGCGTTCCATGGAGGTGGAAGAAAAGAGTGCTGCAGCTGCATGCTGAGGCCCCAGATAAAGGCAGCTTATGGTATGTTTGTGCGTATAGTGAAGCCAGTACTTTTTTTTTTTTTTTTTTTAAAGCATTGGTTTAAGTCCCCTCGTAGTGACAATTTTCTGCTATCTACAAATTTGAAATGAAAAACAAGAGGTGTGTGGAAAACCATGCTGGGAACAGCTGATTCCTCCTGGTCGTTAAGTGGCAGGTTATTGATACTTCCAGAAGCTATTTTCACCCGCAATTAGGATCACTGGGGATTCTTGTAAAGCAGCCATTAAACTTCTTACTTTTTTTTTTTTTCTTGATGAAGCTGATGTCAGCACCATTAGGAGTAAGCAAAGAAGATGCTCCATTCCCTGATGCATGTGGATATTTACATTCTCGTGGTTTGTGCCAAGTGGAGGAGCAGGTGCTGGGGGAGAGCTCATTAGTTTAGGTGTTAGTCTAGAGACTTGATTAGTGTAATTGCTCTTAGTTTAAAAAGAAGGAATAAGAAAAAGACAGTATTCCTTGTGGAATTACAAAAAGGAATCAGTTAAATTGAATAGTTACACATGTATTTCTTGCCTGTCTTTGATTTGGGTTTATTATTAGAGAATTTTCAAAATGATTCCTTCTCATTTTAATTTCTTATGAATGCTTCAAAGTGGGCTGACATATTTCACACACCAATTCCTCCATCAGTCTCACAGTTTCCATCTCAGCTGCATTTTATCTTTCCAGTTTATCCGGTGATTAGGAAAGATTTGTTTGTTTGGTGTTTGTGACTGATAAATTCAGTGCTCGAACTGCACGGAGCATCTGGAGAGCTTTTATTGTCGAAAGTGTCTTTTGAGTCTTCTATATAGAAGTAATTCTCCGAGTAAATCAAGGATTGTTTTATTGATCACGAGAGGGCAGCCCGGGAAGGGAGGTGTGCGCGGGCAGACGCCAGGTGGAAGGGCTGGTGTCCGCTCGTCACGGCGCCCGCGCTGACCGCCGAGTCGCTGCGACGCTGGGCGATCCTCGGTACGTCCTGGGCCCCGTCGCACTCGCTGTTACCTGGACCGCAGTGCCTGGAGCTCCTCATAGCGTTGACGTGGAACAAATGTTACTAGCTGTAGGTTTTACTCTTCACCCTGCAACATCTATCTAAGGAAAAGGGTTTAAATATAAATGTTGTTTCGGAAAGTTGAAATTTCTGCCATCAAGTCAAATTCAGTAAATCTGTCTGCTGAGTGTGTTCCTTGTCTGCTTCTGCTGTTATTCTGGAGAAGAGTCCATGATCTCGTATGGGAAGCATCTGTTTTTGCAAATAGTTCCATTGGTGTAGGCATACTGTGAAAATGGAGTTGCAGCCTTTCTTTAAAACAGGAAGGTTCTTCACATGAGAACTGCGTCCTGGATGACTCAAAGGATGATTCTTCTGTAGCTGGAGCTGAGTCAGTATTCAAACTCCTAAGTACAGTCCCTGGAAAGTGCCCTTAAACAGCTACTTCAAAGACTAGGTGGTGATGGTAAGTGCTGCATAGACAAAGAGATAATCTATTAAGTTAATATCTGCAAAGTTTCAAATTTACTTGGTAAGCTAGCAAGATATTGCGCTGAAATTGTTTGTAACCCCTGTGTAGTTAGGTAATTTTGTATTTAAAATAAGGAAGTGCAGCTTCTTCCTTGGATCTTTTTGATACACTTAATGAATAATTTATCTTATGTTTGCTGAAACAAGAGTTCCATCTCTTCAGTGTCTTTTAAAAAGTTAAGATTTAATAAGTGAAATGATTTCTCCTCCGAGTTTTGCAAAGATGAATGACAAAATTGAAGTAGAACCTGGGCCTACAGGTTCTTTCCTGAGCATGGCTTTACTGTCTCCGTATCTTGGAGTTATGGCACATGAGTTTGTTAAATGTATCCTTCAAACAGAGTGATGTTTGCTACAGCCGGATTTCATTAACACTTCTATAAAATCCAAAAACGTTTGCCCTTGTGGCAGTGAGGCTGCCGCCCTGCTCTTGTAGCCCAGGCCCCCCAGCTTGGTGGCTCTGGGTCCGTCGGTGACGGCAAGACGAAGCCAAGTCCAAGCTGCCTCTCATGGGACACAAGGTAGCACTTCGTGCTCTTCCTGGAGCTTCTTTTCTCGCTAATGGCTGAAATGTTCCTCCCTTTCCACTATGTATTAGCAGCTATTCTGCAACCCTCATCTCAGTATTAAAAGTAGCTTCTAGTCTTTAATTAGAGAGAAGGAAGAAGTAGGGTGTGTTTAGCTTCTGTTTTCTTAATGTAAAGTTAAATGGATGAGCAACACCTTCTATTTAAATACAGAAATAACAAAAACGAGCAAAGCTGTAGTTAATGGTGAAATTAAGTAAAAGTGTGTTAGTTTCTTTGAATGTGTTTCTGGTGATTTGTTACCCAAGTGTCTGAGTGCTTTACGTGTGTCTGTATCTGCTGCACTGCAACTAGGCTCTGCAACCTGCTGGAGCAAGGTGAATCTGAAAATGGTCTTAGTCAGTCATATATG
Organism: Tinamus guttatus; assembly: GCF_059628265.1. Lineage (NCBI taxonomy): Eukaryota > Metazoa > Chordata > Aves > Tinamiformes > Tinamidae > Tinamus > Tinamus guttatus. The sequence continues at coordinate 5,172,832 of NW_028288923.1, forward strand.
TCCTGTATTGCAGTTTGCTTAAGGGTAGTGCAGAGCTTTGTGTCATCCCACGTTGTGTGCGATGTATAAAGAAGCAGTATTTGATGTGTGAATGGCCATTGAATCCACAATAACAGGCAAAAGAAAAAGCTTCTCAATGAGCAGAGTAGTAAATTCCTTGTAGAGCCCTGCATGTAGGTGGCTGGTCATAAAGCCAAGGGCTTGCTGTAGTAACAGAAACAATATAGAAGGTGTTTTGACTTGTAAGGTCTTAGGAGTTAGGAGTGTGTGTTTCCTTTCAGGGAAAGAGTCCCCATCATAAATGTTTTACAGGTAGGTAAATGTGGGAGTAGTCTGCATGTCACTGTTTCTGTAGATTTGTTCTTAATTTATTACTTTTCTCTGTATAAAGTTTTGTTGTGTCAAGTAACAATATTTTGATGAGTTGAGTGGAACGTTTCAATAAGATGATCCTAATTTGCAATGTAAACCTAACGGGCAGTTAGTTTTGTGCTCTATTTATATTTATTTTGGGGGGTTATTATAAAGGACCAATTGCTCAAACTATTGAACAATAACGAATTTTTACTCAGACACACAAGTTTCTATCCACATAACCAAAAGGCTGAGGAAACAGGCATGTCTGTATAGAGTGATGAAACTACACACAAGGGTAATGAGTGTGACCAGGAGGCAGCTGTTAATGTTACAGTCAGAGCAAATTAAGGTTGCTGAGGTTTAGTCAAAGTCAGCTGAAACGTATGGAAACGGGCAATAAAATTCAGATCACTTTAAATGCCACATATTCTTAGGCTCCTGTCAACCATAGTCCATCTGTTACGATATTCCAAGCAGGACTTGCTTGCTGAAATAAGCTTGAATTTAAGCACGTTGCACTGGGTGGGGGGGGACAGTTTGGGGCAAGTTAAGAAAGAATCAGCTTTGTGCTGGGGCTTTTGTGCACATTTATACCTTTTCCTCCGTTACTGCTGCTGAATGTATATTAAACTAAATAGAAAAATCATGTTCTAAAAGCAAATGGAGTTCCAGTTTCAATTTCCTCATTTGAAAGGAAGTGTGGGTATGACTGTCAAGACTTTGGAACTTCCTGAGGCTGTTTCTGCCTGATCTTCTCTTAGTCCTTTTCTGAGGGTTCTTGGCTGCTGCCATGAGGATGGCTCTAATTCCAAGGTGGAGTCAAATGGGGGGAAATTAGTTCTTAGGAACAAACATTTATGTATTTGTGAGATTAAATAACTAAAGTTCAAAAATTGTTAGAAACATATGTCATACAACTAATATAATGCAATTAGGAACTTGCTTTTAGACTGAAAACTCTTTAAATGTTCACGTCGCAGATACAGCCCATGGATTAGTTATGATACTTTGTATACATTTTTAGTATCCTGCTTACTCTATGCAGAAGATGTGTGCCCTGTGCAGTTTATTGCAAGACCCTTGGCTGAAGGACGTAGTTGGTGATAACGAATACTCGTGTGGAATTATTGCTGATAAGTGACGGCCTGATGTGCTTCAGGAAGGCGCCTGTGCAAGGAGGACCCAGGCAGACTTTGATTCTTCTGCAGTTCGCTCTCCTCCTGCGCTGTGACCCTCTGGCCGGTGGCAGACCGTGGTGGTCTGTTGCGTGGTTACTGCACAGTTTGAGTACAGACTTGAAAAACTGGTTTTATGGGGGTGGAAAGCAGCACTGTGCACCGGCCCTGGGCAGGGGGTCTCGGGAGCTCTCCTGCTCGGCAAGCACCGCGGAGCCCTTCGCCACCGGCCTCCGCTGCGCGGAGCGCGGGCAGCGCGGCCCAAGGACCAAGTGAGCGTGTCGTGTCCTGAGCTCAAACTGAGACTCTGTTTGTAGCGTCCCCGAGCGATGCCGGGGAAGTTGCACAGCTGCCTTGTGTCACTGCTGTCTCACCTGCTGCAGGAGCGAGGGCAGTCACACGGTGCGGGTTCCTGCTAACCCTCCGCGCGTCTTCGTAGGTCGGTGCCGCAACTACAGACAATGCGGGTGGGTTTGGGACTGCATGGGGAGGTCGCCAGGCACCAAGCTATATAGTGCCTTAGGTAGGCGTGTGTGTTGCTATCCTACATGCCATAAACATGAGATCATTTATTTTACTGCCATTTACAGAGCTGCATAAGTCTGTATGTTGGCAGTTTCTGGGGGCAATTTATCAATTTATGCACTCTTAATCTTCGTGTTTTGGTTTATCTACCAATAAGTTATTCATGAAACTATGAACTTGCCTTACCAAAACAAAAAGCAAAAGGTTTCAAATCTGTGCAGCTCTAAGGGACCTTTTGCCGAAGGTACAGAGTGTGCTGTGCACCGCTTGACCTGGAGTAGCACCTGGGTGACAGACTGGTGCCAAGAGGTACTCGTCTGTAATTGCAAGTCGCTGGGGATGTTCCTCTGTCCTTGCATGGCTAACATGGGCTGTTAATTACTGCTAAAACTTTTCTGTTTTGAAATATAACCTGCTCTGCTTGGCACAGAAGATTAGTTAACAGTGATTTTGCCACTTCCTTTTATTTAAAAAATAAAAAAATAAAAAAACAAAAACAACAACAAAAAACACTTTTAACAAGGCAGGAGCCCGGGGAGACAGGGGATGACACCTTTCTTGTAGTATTGCTGAACATAGGTTTGGGGTGTTTTTTAAGGTATCTCCAAACTGTAAGACTCATCTTTCATTTGCTTCCTGAATTTTGCACCATTTTTGGCCCTGGTTGAGTTTTCTGCAGAGTTAAGTGCCAGAAACTTTGATTAAAACTGTTTTGTAATTTGATATCTTAATAAAAACATCAGTTGTCTTAATTCTGATAAAACACGAGTTGCTTTCAAGGCTAAATTATTTTTATAACTTCTTTCCAGTCTTAGCAGACCAGTCAGCAAACTTTTAAGTACTTTTCTTAAGACCTTGATTTATATACATTTTAGTCTTCAATATAATAAATGAAGAATATGAAGATGTGAATGTTTATGAAGGTCTCGGCTGGGGCTGTGCTCCGCTTCTGCAGGGTTCGCGGTGTTTTTGTGCTGAGGCTCTTGCTCTGTTTTTGTACTTCAGCGTCGCTTGTGGTAAAACCGTGCGAGTGTCTCATTTCTGAACAGGAACTGGCTGCAGGGCCTGTGAAGAGACGTGCTCCTGAAACGGTCATCCATTTCTTTGGTGAGCTTTCCGCTTATTTTTGGGGTGTGTATGTGCTATGTGCTTGACTTCTGGATCTTCCTTTCTGATGTGCTGGGCTTCCCACGTGGTCTGTGCTCCAGGCTGCGTCTCCTGCTGGATCTTCCCTGCTCCTTTGCCTGGCCTCCTGCTGCCACCTTCTGCAGAGTCGTGAAAAAAAGGGCAAATTGGGAAAGCCCTTGAGGTGGTTGCAGGACACGGAGCAAAGCGTGGATCTGTGAGGGGACAGCGGCGGGGTCGGAGCTCTGCTCCGCCTGGGCGCGGATGCTGCGTGGAGCAGAGCCCTGCGGCCACAGGGCTTCCCCAGGTGCCCCAAGCTGCCTTTACGGCACCAAGAAACATCAGTTACGGGCGCACGTAGCGGTACTTGGTTGAGAGCAAAGTGCCGATTTACTTTCTATTTAAATGCTAAGTTTGCTCATGTGGTATTTTGTGCTAATGCTTCCAGGCTTCAGCTCAGCCAAGAGAGGAAACTTATAGGGAAAATCATAAGCAAACAGCATTTAGAAGAGTTGTTTCATTAGTTATTGTATTTGCTACTGTGAATCTGTAGCATCTGTAATCGTTAATCTTTATTTACTCTGGGACACTTAAATCCTTGTTTTATGTTCAGAGTAAAGATCTGTTGCTAACCGTGATGTTGATAATACAAATATCCAGTATTCCCAGTACATCTGAAATCTCTTTTATGCTTGGGGTGGCTGATTGCAGCTTTGCTTTTGATTTTTTGCGTACGTTGTGTGCCAGCCTATCTGAGAGTTCAGGATTTCGTAAAGCAGCATTTTGGGTGGAGAGCTCAATGACTGTCAGTTCGTGTGTTCAGTGTTCCTCACTATTGTCTAAAAATAAAAACTTGAATTAACAATTTGCTTAGTTCCTGCTTTGCTGATGCTGTACATTTTGTTTCTCAGTGGGAGGTTTTTTATTTTATCCTTCTCTTTTTTTAAAAACTGTTAGCACTTTGCCTCTAGATCTGTCTTTGTTTTTCTTATCCTCCATCTAAAGCTGACAATTTTGGATGAGACAGCCACGTTCTATGCTCGTCGCTAAACTTATTGAAGCAGTTGTGTTTTTCCTGCAAAAAACACTGGAGCAACTACAGGGTTTTGAAATTTTAAGGGTTTTGACAGTTTCCTTGTGTTCAGTTTCATCGTTTATTGTCTGTTTCTCGTGATTGAATACGCTGATACGGATGAGCATATCAGCGAGCCTCATAGAGCCAGTGAGGAAATCCTTGGTGTAGTCAAGTATATATTTATCTGCCTCAGTACATTGACTGGTAACTAGTTAGTCCTTTTATGGAGTTGACTAGAATTTTAACAAAAATACATACCAGACACTGCCATTTGCATTTGGTTCTTTCCCTTCCTCATTTCTGACTTCTTGTATTCTCTGCATGCATAGGCTTCAAACTGTGATGAAGTAGCTGAAATCTGGGAGCAGACTACAGCTTAAATAAATGGTTCAGCATTTTTATGTCTGCCCGTAACACGTAGATAGCTAAAAATGCAGCCGTGCGGCTTGCGCGCGTGGTCTGGGTCGCTGCAGGGTTGCGCGTGGCGAGAGGGGCTGGTGACACGCGGAGTGCGGCGAGTGCCGTAGCCCGCGTCACCGCGGCCAGCGCTACTGCTGCCTTGGCCTGGAGCTTGGCCTTGGAGACCTGTTTCTTTCTGAGCGTTGCTGTGTTTTTAATGTAGCTTTGCTGAAGATAGTTAAATGACTTGGTTTAAAACAGACAGAAATGTTTCAGGGAAGTTTGTGTCGAAGTCGCTTTTGGATTTGAAACTCCTTGAAGAGTGTGTTACTTCAGGAATGTAATAAAGGTTTGCAATTTTTTTTTTTCCTCACTGGGTGCTCGTGTGCCCTTCCAGACTGGAAATCAAATGCAACAATATTTGAATGTGAGATTTGCCTAGGGGAGGAGTATAAGGTATATAAAATAAGTGCTATAAACTTCCTATTGGTGGCAAAATGGTCGATAATTTTCAGTCTGCGTGTATGCAAAGCTCCATTTCGATTGAAAACATGAGCTATACCTTTTAAATGCTTCCTTTGCCTTGAAATTTCTTCCGTTAAAGAAGCAACCCCCACTTCCCGTCTTTACCTGCGCTAGAATACGGTTGCTTTTGGCAAGCGTCTTGCCTGGCCACAGTTGTAGAAGTAAGGAATGGTTGGAAGGAAAGATTTTCTTTTCTCCCCCACATGAAGTGACTGTTTTGTTAGGCCGCAGACTTGAGGAAGTGTGAGTAGTGGGGGAAGCTCAAATCCGGCAGCTGAAGGATGTGGATAGTTCACAGTGTGACTAGCAAGTCAGATTTTCTTTTTTTTTTTCTTTTTTCTTTTTTTTACAGAGTGTTGAAAGGAAAAAGAGGATCTGAGGCTGTACTTACTCATCTTGGAAGCTCCTAGACAGAAGTGGAAAGTGTTCTGGACATTAGCAGTAATTTGGCTGCTGGAATTTGTCCAAAGTAGTAGCAATATGGTCTTGCTCTTTCTGAAAAATAAAGCAGCAGTTCTTTTTTTAATAAACATAAGTCAGCCTGGTTCTTGCTGTAGAGCCTGTGTGAAAGTCATCACTTCTAATAGCCCGGAGCCTGGGGAGCCGGGCAGGGCATCGATTGGCTCTGCACTGGCTCAGGGAAGGCAGCTCCTGCCAAACTCGCTGACGCTGCTCAGCTGGAGAAACGATGCAGCTAGGGTTGCCGCGCTGGCCTGGGAGGGCGTCCTGGAGCACCTGCTCCCTGGAAGCGCCGCTTCCTGGCACGGTGGGCCAAGCCATCCGCCCGCGCGAGCCTGCCCGTCTCGCGGGCGCGTGTCCCTTGCCTAAAGTCTTGAACGTCTCCCTGAGGTTACAGGGCGGGTGTAGCTCGGCTGTTGAAGGCTTTTGCCAGGTGTTAGGGTGGGGATTTTGCAGCCTACTTGCCTAGCAAGTAGTTGTGTTGAGGCTTCTTCTGCACGCTGCCTGTAGCCGTGGGGCTCCCCGCTCCAGCGGGATTCCTGGCTGACTCCTGACCTGCCTGCGGACAAGGTCCCTGAACCCGCGTCTGCCTTAGGAATTAAAACGAAAACCAAGAAGCACAGGGCGGTTATTTTTAAAGTGCTGTGGCTTCACGTGGGCCCGGAGCAGGCACGTGCAGACAGTGCAGCGTAGTCGTGCCAGAGAAGCCATTGCAGAGTGTGGAGAAGAGAAAGAAACCCTCAGAACAGCAATTCCCAGAGCAGCCCTGGAGCAGAGCTGCAGCCGGGGCCGCACAAGCTTCCTGCCTGCTGGGCTGCTCGCTGAGCGAATTCAAACTGCAGAGCTTGTTTTTCGGTATATGAACAAATGCTCACCAGGTAGACGTTTTTGTTTGAATCCATCCCTAGTGGTGGCAACTCTCCCTTCACTAGCGTGTCATTTTCCCTTTCTGCCAGGACTTGTTTGCTTGAGCAACAAGTTGTATTTTAGGAATAGGGGAAGTGATGCAAATGCCTCAGGTGCCGCCCTGAAGCATCTCTCGAGCAGCAGTGATCACGTCGCAGAAGTGCAGGAGAGTTTTGTCTACCGCTCTATTTCACCATCTGTTCATTGCTAAGATATACTGAGGGTATTGCTACTGGAAAGGCAAGCTTTACTTTTCAGGGTGTCGGAAACCTAAAGGAAAATTTATTTTTCCCCCACCCCTCCCGTACCGGAGCTGACAGCGCTGATTCCCAGTCTGCTTTTTGCAACCGCCCTGGCTGTTGGTGGGAGGTGAACAACTGACGTTCTGCTGTCCTTAACAGGCATTTTATTGAATTATATGTTTAATTTTGGGCATAATCTAATCCAATAATTTAAGCGTTATTTGATAATGAAAGCTTGTCACTGTATTTCCTGCCATGGCTGAACAGGCATTTTCTTCCAGGGATTATTTCAGTTTCTAAAACTATTGGAGATTAAAGTCCAACAAAATATTCAAGTGTCAACGGAGGTGCTTGCTGTGATGTATTTTTGTAGTCCAAAATGATCTGTACGTAACAGTGATGGCTTTGGACTTCTGTCTTTTTGAAAATTCATAGTGAATAATCTTCATTTTGCTAGCATGTCTGTGGGTGGATGACACTAATAGTTCAGCTCCTTTGGGAGAGAAAAAGGGACACACACACTCAAAACCAGCCAGGAAATGTATGGGAGAGTTGGAGGTTAGAAAATGAATTTTGATTTCCTTGCTTTAGCTACCACGATCTTCCCTTGCATGCGTAAGCTAAGAGCTTTGTGAGCGTTCGAGAGCTTGTATGCGCGGGATGGGAAAGGCTGGAGTACGCGGGAAAATTCCCCTGGAATTTATTGTGCTTTAACCACAGGATGTGGTTGTTAAAATTATGCCTTGGGTTTTTGGCACTATCTGGGTTTCAGCCTCATTGTAAGTCACTTTACTGAGGGACTTCAGTGAAAGTTAGAATTCGGGCATTTGGTAGAGCGCCTTTTGCCCCATGTAACTGCTTTATTTCTCTCTGTGATCTGCTCAGAACGTGGAGGGGTTGAATCACGGTTTATCTTTTAGGAAACCACCAGCTGGTCAGACCCTTGTGCTGCTGCTTGTCACCCTTATCAGTCAGAGTTTTGTTAATGCACAGTGTTCATGAGAGCCTGCTATCTCTCCCCACCCCCTCAACATGAAAAGATAAACTCATGGGTTTTATGGAAGTTAGTTGTATTTATTAGTGGGTTTTATGGAAATTAGTTCTATTGCTTAATTACCTTTTGCTGCAAAGTTGCTGCCTTTTTCAGTTTAGAACTGGATATTTCCTAGATCGTCATTTCTGATTTTTTTTTTTTGTAATTTTTTAAAAATCTCAGTAAGACATTGAGGCTGTTTATGAGTGAATAGTTCAAGCCCACTTGAATGTTGCATCATTTTGGCATATTTTCTCTTTCTTTTGCTTGAACCTGCATGCTTTCAACTGCACAGTGCTTTTCATTCAAGCTCTTTGGGGTGTACGTCTGTTTAGTATCTAGAGCAGTGAAGCCCTGTCACTGCCAACCCTGTTAAGATGCAACTGTCAAAAACCACCAGTACCAATATGTGGAGAGAGCCTTTAGAGGGATGATTCTGTTGTTGCATTTACTTTTTTTAAATAGTGTCCAATTTCAGATGTGAAGTAGGTTAGATGTGAAATAGTTTAGATATAAACTGCTTGCTTAAGGTTTTAATTAAATTTTTGTATCAGATTAAAAAAAAAAAAAACGCCTATTACTCACTGAAATTTCAAACCACTCCTGCAGGGCTGCCTAGATGCGAACCTGTGAGCACAGCAAGACCTGGAGAGCTGCTTGGCTGTGCGCTAGGTCGGTGGGTGTTTCATCTCGGGCGTCCCACGTTCAGGAAGCAGATTAATTAAATATTACCCCGGGAGACCAGAAATCAATCTTTATCTGAAAGTCCAGCTTTCCAGGTGTCTGCAGAGGAGGATTTTGTGTCCTGTGGCTTTAGAAACACGTTGGCAGCTCAAGGAATTGAGGGCTGCTCAAGGGTTGTTGTGGGTACAGTCAGGTTGCTGAGTTGAAGCGTTAACATGATATTTTAATAATCCAGAACACTTAATAAAAATATTTTGTTCAGTTAAAATTATTGTAATGAAATGCATTTCTTTAAAGTTGCCATAAAAATACTTCCAAGTCTATTCCTGCGGAACATTATGCCATTCTTTTGCCCAAAAGGTCATGAAGTGAATTTTTGCATTTCAGTTCAGGCTGTTTGTTAATAGAATGGTTCAAAAATGATACAAGAGTTTAAAAATTTTCTCCTTTTCAGTTTAAGTGTGACTAATTTGAACAAAATGAAGTTATGCCTACAGTTATGTAGGTACAGGATGAGCATTCCGATTAAGGTTCCAGCAGGTTTGGTGTTGCTCTTAGGAAGCCTCATACCAGAGCAAACTTGAGACTTGTGACCACATTGTACTTTGAAGTTAATAAATAAACTAAGGAGATAGCCAGAAACCTGTGGCAGAGTGAGATGTTTCTTTGTATATGTTTGTGGAGGGAGCTATACTCTGAAATAGTCAGGAGGCCTTGTATTTGTGAACACTTTTAAAAAAGAAAATCATAGCTCTTATCATTAATGAATTCTACTGGCACTTGAAAAATTAAGCTTTATACCTCATAAATGGATGAAAAGGGGGAAAAAAAAGAGAGAGGGAGCTGTTTTTGAAACAGAAAAGTCAAGCAAAACTGATGTATTGTTAACTTCTGTATAATTTCCACAAGCAGAATGAAATCTGATTTTCCAGTTCACTAATATGCTAGTGAAGGTTCAGGAACAAGATATCCTGAAAGAAAAATGGGAAGAAACAAAGATTTTTGGAAATTTGTTTTGCATTAAACAAGTATTACAGGTGTGGAATTATAATAGATCTGGAATTTCATAACAAAAATAATCTATCCTTCAGCTCGGAGTTTCTCTTTTAGGTCAGATTTACTATTTTTGAGTATTTGTAAAATCAGCTGAGCTAATCTGCCTTGTTTGTTCCCTTTATCTCCAAGCACAAAGCAAAAGAAAATCCTGAAATAAATAAATAAAGCAATAGGTAAGGTACTACTAAAGAGCAAAGAAAAAAAAAGATTTTTATATTGCACCTTGGCCAATTCCTGCCCCCACCTTCCTGATTTTACATTTTAGCTTGATAGAAATTGGCCACTTTGAAAAAAAAAAACAAACAACAAACAAACAAAACACAAAAAATGAAATTGATGAGTGCTACAGGTACAGCATTGATCCACTCAAGATTGCATGAATAACAACTTGCTAAGTGTGAAAAGCAACTGCTGTTGGAGCAGCAAGGTGTAGTGCTCGTAACTGGTTAAATATTCTTCAGTCAGAATGAAAGTGGCTTGCAAAACTTGCTAGGGAAATAGGCGCCTGTGGTTAGTGTTGAATGCAGAGAGATCTGTCTGTCTTGCAGATCAAAAATTGGCTGAAAGTTCTTAGTCCGTGTGTCACGTTACTTCCTCAAACTTGCGGCTTGTCAGGAGATACATGCTCTCAGTTTCTCTTAAACAATTTAGTTACAAATATATAGGAAATCTTATTTATTTTGCTCTTTATGTTTTGCTGACATGAAGTGTGGCCTGTCTTGGTTTAATGTGTGTATGCTGTAAAGTCTACTGTCCTTAGGATACACCCAGTAGAGGCTTCTGGGTGAGCAGCTTAAGCACATTTATGTGCAAGACTGCTGGCAGACAGGTAGAAACCCTTGCTAAAAATGTTTTCAAGCATATATTAACAGTTACAATAATGCAATGAGATGAATTTTTTGTAAATTTGACGGTCTCCAATGTAATCCTTCTAAGGCCAACTTGTCGTGTTACAAGTACGAATTACCAAAATTCAAACTCTTCAGATACACTGAAAACAACAACACGAGGTCCTGTAGATCCTCTGTAAAGTCTCTGAAGTGTTGTGTTGTTTCTGGTGTGATTTAAAACGCTTTCATAGTATGTTTTTCTACAAAACTTTGTGAGTTCTCTGGGACAGCCTTCATGTTTAGGTGTTCTCCTCGCTTTCCCAACTGAACACCACGGAACAAGTATCCAGCATAGGTCTCTGGTCAGCACTAACCCGTTTCAGAGGAACCGGGGCCGTCTGCTTGCCCACTGACCAAGACGTTGCTACTAACTAAAAAAGAGAATTCAAGGATTCAGTCATTTTCCACCAAAGAGCAAATTGGTGCTATATAACCTAGTTTTGAGAAGTCTCTTAAACAGAACGTGCAGATTTCCTGTAGATGCATTGCTGCCGCAGAAGTTCTGTTTTAGTCTCTGGGTTCTCATATTCGGTTGCCGTGGCTGTGATGTACCCCTGAAAAGGGGAAACAGGGACCTTGGGTGTATTTCTACCCAAAATAGGAAGTGTCACTGGTATCACTGCTGGTCTACAGGTTCTGCAGGACTGTGTGTAATTCCAGCTGTCCATTTTCAAGGGACATTTAGAATAAATTAGCAAGATTATTGAAGAAAAGAGGTGCCTATTTTATGAGTGAAGATTACAGCAGTTTGTTTATTCTAGCAGAAGTTTAGCAGAAAAAGTAAAGTTCAGGTATATATGAAATCTTTTGCAATAAAATTCCCCTCTGCCAGGTTATTGGGCAGTTCTGTCTGCTGTTCAGCTCCCAAGGTGGGTGATGTAGACGTCATGAGCTTTGGGGTGCCGATAGGTTCCCACCTGCACGTAACTAACATCCCGTAACCCCCGTGAACGTGATAAAGCAGTGAGGGAGGAGGGCGAAAGCCACGAGCCATCGTGTACCCCGTGGGTTCCTCTGCCAGAGGGCTGCATTCGAGGGCGATAATCTGTGTCTCCTGCTTGCTCATCTGCCAGGAGATGCAGCCTTCAGTTCACTGTGTCCTGGGCACGTGCCTTTCTGCCCTGCTGTGCACAGGTCTTCAGCTAAAGTTGCAAGGGGCAGGGAACACTTCTTTTTAAGTAGTTGTCACATTTGTGGATCTGTGTTCTGAAATCCCAAACTACATATTCTTTTAATTTTACACTGCTTTGAATCATGCATTGTTTATTCAAGTTTTCTTTTCTTTCTTTTTGATTTTTGCATTGCTTGTATTAGATCTGGTGTTTAATAAAATGTATTAAAGAACTTATGGCTTTCATTATCAAGATTGCTGTGCAAGTTAGTAAAAATATTATTCTCCCATTTTTCTCAGGACTTATTTCCTGTCACACAGTCCCATAAAAATACTGAGATCAGTACACTAAGAAAGATGCTTCTCATCAGGTTGCAACCTTTAACTCAGACATTTGTCTTATCTTTCAGTCTTTCATTGTGTTCATTCATTCTGCAGATTGCCACAGTAAAGAGTTTTTAAAAATTCTATTGATTGCCTGAGTAAAGGGTTTATAATGTATGAAGAGAGACAGTTAAGTAGGGTTTTTTTCTTGAATTACCAGGGGAAAAAAACAGAAGCACCCTTAATGTCTGCAGTGGTCCTGGGAGTAACGACGCCCTGTGTTGCTGCAGGTCGGCGTGTGCGCTCCGAGACGCGGCGTCGAGGACTGTTCCGGCCGGGCTGCGCGCGGCTCCGCGTGCTCGAGATCCCGGCGCAGAAACGCTGCTGGTGCCGACGGATCCTGGGCACCGGCAACGGCCAGCGAGTGTCCGGGGGTCCCTGCCGCCTGTGCGCGGGACACCTCGGCCAGGGAGATGCGACGGGGGCTGCTCCCAACTGTTCTGAAGTGTGTGTTCTTATGCAGTGTGGCTGAACATACAAAATGATAGATGTTTGCATCTAATTGCTACTAATTTTATTTTTGAGTGAGTATGGGATCATATTTTGAGTATGGGATCTTCATTAAACCCACTGTTTGTAAAACTTTTTTTTTTTTAAGGACATGCTCATTTGATTTCTGTGCTGTATTGAAATAGGGCATGACTGCAGAGACAGTGCTTCCCATTAGGAGCCTAGGTACATTTCTTTAATGGTATTTTAATATTTAACCTTCAAGGGAGGGGAACTTCCTTCTTAAGCGTGTGTAGTTTTAGTTTTGTTTTTGGCTGTGAAGTGCGGATGTTGTGGTGTAAGAAATATTTCATGACTGTCTTTTTCAAGATTGGGGAAGACTAAAATTCTGCAATAAATAGTATGTAGCATTAAGATTTTAAAAACATGCGCTCAGTGGGGATGACTAGTGCTTCAAATTAAATCCCAGGTGATTGGATGTGATCTCTTTGTCTCCTCCAGCTTGTTTTCATAAACGGTAAGAAGGCTTTGATCTCTGAAACATAGAGGGCATTTTGTATCTTCACTGAACCCTTTGTGCTGTAGTAGCAGCCCACGTTTCCATTGCTCCAGGTGATGCACAGTTATGTTTCCACTGCCCATCTGTTGGCCTTGGGCTGAGTTTTTTTTCCTAAAGTGAAATTACCTGTGAGTCTGACTCATGAGGAATATGAAACCAAAGAATGGGGCAGATGTTATGATCCTGTTGAATACACAAAAATTCACATGGCAAGAACATTTTTTGCCTTTGGCAGCAGACACAAGAAACTTTGTTCTTGCATTGCAGTTTACCGTTCCATTTTGCTTATGCTGTTTGTTAAAAGAACTTTAAAAAACAGTTAGCTCAGTAATAGCAGTGGATATCAGAGCATGGCTGGGACATGGTGCTGATTTATGCTTTGAGCAACCTTACAGGTCCGTTGTCTGCTGTTCAGTGCAGGATTTTCAGTGTACGTAGCTATGTTGGCTCGACTGAAAAGCCCTAAGCAGCCAAAGCTGTTGTCAGGGTCACTGCATTGGTTATTTCACCTCTTCAGATGTCGTTCTACAATTTCTCCACTGTGGAAGTGAGTAGGTAGAAGAGAGAGGATCTTGTCTTTGAGCCTGATACCTGTTTACTGTTTCTTGTTGGACTGAAGCTAAATAGCAATTGATTCCTAATCTCTGTCAGGACAAGTTTTATCTTCTTCCCACCCATAGTGTGCCCTTATCCCTTCGTGGTGTGATTGAGGCTGGGCTGTGCAAATACTCTGTTTACCCAGGAGGAGGAAAACACACATTTCCATGGGAAACTGCAACACTCCCCCTAAATAAGTAAAGAGAAGTGGGGGGAAAGAGGGGAATGAGTGATGCCCGTTACACCCTGCTCATAGCCATTTCTAGCATCTTCGGGAATCTCGCTGGCGCTGGGCGAGTCAAGGGACGTCCTTGCGCTCTGAGCTGTCACATCAGCAGGCTGCGCTTCCTGAGCGCTGCAGCCAGAGGGAAAAGCTGAGGTACATTAAAACACTGCTATGCAAACAAGCATGGAGATTGAACTGTAGTGTAATTAGGGGATTATGTTGTGCTTGAGAAGGTTGCTGTCAGCTTCAGCACTTCTTTGTTTGTCAGGTACTTATAATTCTGTATCTGAGTAATATATGAAAAAAAAATTGTGAGCTTGAATATTACTTGAAGTGATTTTTCTTATTACTAATTTCAATGTAGACTTAATATTAGCTAGTGTAATACATTTCTTAAATAAATCTGTTTTCTGAAAACAACAGGGAGCTTGCATTTTCCAAAAATCAAATGAGTGTTTTAATAAAGATTGTTGAGGCTTTCTCTCCTTCATTCCCTTCATCTCTATTCCTATTTCAGCTGGAAACACTATTTTCTCTCCATAGTGTTTCTGTCTTTTTTTTTTTTTTTTTTTTTTTTTCAGTGTGTTTTCTTTACTGTTAGTAATAACTTCAGAAGCGTTCAGGGTTTTTTTATGTAATTAAGCTGAAGTTATACAATGAAAAGCTGTCCTGACTTGTGAGGACACTTATGTTCAGAGATGTGAATTTTAAATAGGTCACTGAAAACTTAAAGAATAAGTGGGGTATTGATTTGTGTAGTGGTAAGTTCAATTATAAACCAGGCAAAGTCAGAAAATCCATCTGTAAGATACAACAGGGTGCCTGGGAGCTGTGCAATAATCACGCAGCTTGGGAAGGCTCAGGGCGCAGCCGAGTCACTGGTCTGCTGGGTTGTTTTACACCCTGCAGATTGCTGCTTAGGAAAATCAGTATTGGGAAAGGATAGCTGCTTTTCCTGCTGAGATAGAAGCCGGAGTTAATTATAAGGCTTGGTAGCTTTCTTGGTTGGACTATGATGTGTTTGTACAATAAACTACTCGAGAACTGTGATGAACCCTCCTGTCTGATTTGCCAGTCTGGTTACGGAGCTTCTCCTTTCTCCTCCAGCAGCTAGTTTGTGAGCTGGCCTGAAGTTACAAATCTTCACCGTGGTTTGCTGAGCCGTTCCTGCAATGCTCACTGTGTCCCACCTGCATCAGGAGTCTAGAGGCTTCTTACTGTGGCTGGTTAATCGGCATCCTCAGAGCACATCTCATAATAATGCTGGTGTTTAAAACAGGCAAAAAAAGGTGCAACATAGAAGTGAACTAATGATACTGTTTTCCTGGGCTTTGTAGAGATGTGATGAGTCAGTTTAGGGGCTCCCTGCTCCCAGATTTGCAGTGGATGCTTTCCTTCCTGCGTGTCGGGCCAGCTTTGGGGCTCATCCTGCACCTCCATGATGTGCCAGGCTCCGCTGCCCCCACAAGAAGGGGCCCACGCAGACGTGTGCTCTTATTTCCACGGGCTGGTGAGCTCGGGGGCCGGGGCTGGGTGCCGGGGCGGGCCCGGAGGGGAATGGCAGTGGGGAGACCCCGCTGCTCGCGGTGCTCCCGGCCCGCGAACCCACCCGCTCCGCTGCACGGCTCCTACTGCTGCTGGTGACTGCAGAAGCTGCTCCTGGGTCACCCACTGCACGGCTTGAGCTTTTGGAATAAGTGCTATGAGAAGAAACAATCTACTGAAATAAGAATCTGAACAGAAAAGCCAAGTGTGAGTGCTTGCTTTGCGGAGCATTTAGCGCCATCACTGCTGCACTTTGCAAAGTTTAAGTGCATAATCTAGGTTAAGTCCTATTTAACTCCGTGCCTTACTTCATTAGTAATGGTTGTCTTGGCTGCCTCCTGAATGTTTTTTGAATGACAGACTTTTTTTTTTTCTGGTGTTTTGGTATTTTTTTCTCCCTCAAGAAGTAAATATAAGTAAGATTTTTCTGTGTTCAAGAGAAGCTCTTTACAGATTAAATGTAACTAAGGAATGTGAAATGTCACATGAGAAACTTCAAAATGTGAAGAAGTTTTAGCTTTGTTAAGAAACTTATGTACAAGTAAGGTTTGCTGCTGATATCAGATACATCATCAAAAAAAATCTGTTCTGCATTTAGTCCTTCTGTAGGAGTAGAAAAAACTAACAATACTGCAGGCTAGCATTGAAAACTAGTTCTAAAAGGAAGAAGTGTTGTCTTTAACACAAGCGGTATTTCCTGTGGTGACTGCTCTAAAGTGCATTTTGGGTTGCTATCATTCGTTGCCTAGACTGAATTAGCTGTGCAGTCCAATTGACTGGAGTTTATTTTTTTGCCCGAGATTCATAATTCATGTACTCGTTGTTCAGTTACTCTGATGCTTATAGAGAGTGGTTCTCTTAATACCTGCTAATGGGTAATTATGGTTGATAATAAGGCCAGTCATGGCAGCTTTGGAGTCGTTTTGGAAGCCCTGTGGTCATCCATGTGAGCCAAGCTGGAGTGGAAACCAAAGCTGTACCCTGCTCTGCGCGGCCGAGGGCTTCAGGAGGGGCAAACTGGTTCTGCTTGCTTCTGTGCTGCGGCTGCTCAGGGGAACAAAGCAAAGTATCTTGTTTTGCTTGGGTTTTGTTACTGGGTTTGTTTTAATATTTCATCACTGAGCCTGCTTTTTAAGCAAGCAGCTTTCAGTGAGCAAGGCCAAGTGCTCGGCAAATAAGTGGCTAGCTGGAAAAGCAGCTGCGTGAGGAGCTCTGCAAGGCAGCGGGTGCCTCGGTGGCTTTAGAGGAGGAGCAGAGGGGCAGCAAACCCGCATGCCCCTCTGCGAGGCTCGAGGCGAGCGCGAGCTGCGGGACGGTCAGGGCTCTGGTGCCACCTCCGTGGGGCAGCGGCAGATGGAGAGGAGGCTGCGCAGCTTCCTCAAGCCGCCCCGCGGCTTCAGGCCCAGCTAGCACCCGAATTGTTTGTGCCCTGTTAATGCAGAGAATGAAGACAAGCCATGTCTCAAGAGCTGCTTTGTTATCATCATCAGTGTGATTTTGCTTGCAAATAGGCCATCATTCTTTCTGTAGCTCCACCTGACGTTGTCCAGAGGGGAAGAGGCGATTTGGAGCCACAGCTCAAGAGAAAAGGCCCTGTGATAAGTAGCACTGGACTGCGCTCCATGGAGGCTTTCGGTGTTCTCTCCGCTCTCCCCCCTTTCCTCCTATGCTGCCCCTTTTAAACAGCTCCCGAAGAAGGAGGTCCTGAAGCATCCCCAAAGAGCACTGCAGCCCATGGATGCTATTCATATTTCAAGGTAGTAGAAAAATTAGCAAGCAGGTTTTTTTACTTGTCAGTCAGTGCTTGTTTCAGCTGTATAGATTGGATTATACATGTGTAGGGCTTAATAAATCACTGGACAGCAAAAATGATCTCCCTGTCCCAAAAGTTTATTGCACAAGTGGTCACTTGATCAGAGAAGGAAATTTGAGGTACCAAGAAACCTAGTTGCATGATTGCCAGCTATTAGAATGGAAATTACAGTGCTGATGCACCGTCCAAAGTAGAAATAGCTTGTTTATAGAAAGTCTCCCTTTTTCTTTTAGCAAATGTGAGAAATGCCCTGGCTCTGTAGCATGATGTGTAAATATGCAGAGAGATCTGCCGCGTGGGTGAGTGCTGCAGCAGGCAGTTGAGGACCAGCCTTGCTGCTCCGGAGATGTTGTCGCTCCATCGCAGACTGTTCGTCTGCACCAGGCTCCTTGCCTTGCCATGGGGAGGAGGCGATCTATGCGATGCACATTCCCAGAGTAGTTTTCGCAGTGAAGGCACTTGCTTTTTCAGTATTTACTTTATCTTGAGCAAACTGCAAAAGAAAGAGGCTTCTCTGATTTTGTACCGTGACTTGTTAGCGTAGCCCAGGCTATCGTGTTTCAGTGAGTTTTCTGTAAAGCGCTCAGTCTCTGTAGGCTCTGTGGATAGAGTCGGGTCTATTCTGTGCTGTTGAGTGCAGGCCAGCTCTTAAGAAAGTGCTATGTATTGACACAAAGCGCTGTGGACAGTTTTAACTAGTCCAGGAGAACAAAAGAGCTTCAGTCCAGCCTAATAGCCCAATTCAGTGTTTGTTCTTGCATTTTGCTTGTAACAAAACTCTTTGGCTTTCCAGTAGGAGACCTGGGAGCTAGCGGTACTTGACAGCTCTTAGGCAGCGGGAAGGAGTGCTTAGCACAGTCAGAAATAGCCACATTGGTGGAAATCAGAAATGCTGTGTTCTGGCGTGGGGATGAAGGGCGGGCTGGGCATGTTTGCCCAGCACCTACCTACCTGTATAAGGTTTTGCTCGGGACAGACTTGTGCCCCATGGCTTGAAGCAGAGCCATTTCCATTCATGCTCTGAAAAAAGCATCTTTATGGATAGACCTTTTTTTTGCCTGTCATATGCTCAGTACTCTTTATTAAATGGTCACGTTGCTTTATTTGATGCAAAGGTCTTCATGTGGATGGGTATGCAGCCAAGAGCGGAGCTTAGAAGCTCTGACAAAATGTTGTTCATTCACTCGCCACACATCATCGCCCACTCTCAGCTGTGTCAGCTCATTCATGCTCCCGGGATGATTTCTTCTATGCACTAAAGCAGCCTCGTTGGCAAATCAGTCCTTCTCCTTTCCAACTCTTCTGGATGCAGTGGAGGCTGCTAAAGAAATATGGCTTTTTCTTGAGAAACCATTATCAGAACTTGGTGGCTTTATGGCAGTGGCTCAAATCCAACCCCACGTCAGAGAGCTGCTGGCTTGGTGCAATCACAGCTTGGCCGCGTGCTTGCTGCTGGGCTGGCTCAAAGGTGCCCAGCTCATGGTGCCAGGATGCCAAATCTGCAAGCCACAAGGACCAAAACACCTCAAAAAAAAAAAAAAAAAGAGAGATTGTGTGATCCCTGCAATCCCCATATGCATAAATAAGAGGGTGTTAAGTTGGAGGGTTTTGCTAGTGGGTCATGATGTTTGTGTGACAGAATATTCTGATCTCTCTCTGTCTGCCCTCTATGTTTTAAGAAGGCCGTTGGAAAAATTTTGGAGAGGGAGGAAGGACAGAAAAAATGGAAACTTTTGGCTGAGTCTGTTAAAGTTCCTTAAAAACAAAAGCTTGACTTGTAAATCTGTAAATGGAAAGAATGAGTGCCAGTAATGTAACCAAATTTGAAAACTAGAGACTGTTTAAGTGCTTGTCGTGGTTTTGGAACTACAATAAAATTCCTGTACTACTTTTTTTTTCCCATTTTGGATTCTAATAAGATCACTCATGAGTTGTGATGAAGTTCCTCACATGTAACCACATGTTGATTGAGCTAATACCTAATAATGGCATGATTAGCAAATAGTTTCTCTGGTGAGCTGTCAGGCATTTGCTGTTTAAACCTTATTCAGTTGTATGCATAGAGAGAGTGCAAGTTGCTGTATAGCTTTTAAAAAGTGGCAGTGGGACAAAGGATGCAAATAGAAACTGGTTCAAAGTTGAATCATTCATTTCAGAGAAAGTGGCATTTGTGCAGTGTCTTAGATGCTTGTGAAAGCAAGAGAGTCCTGTCTTTACCCAGGTTTTGTTTTGTTAAGGAAAAGCTGGACCCAGGAGTCACTACTAGTAACGTGTATCAGTGACTGCTGGTAAAGGAGTGCACAGGTCTGTAAACTCGCACTATTTTATTAAGAGGGTTGAATCATTTAAGAGACATGTCTCGCTGACTTTGCCTTTAAAACTCTTTAATAGCACCCAGAGCTGGCGCAAAGCTGATACATCTAACATCTCTTCCGTCTTTCAAATGTTAGATAACTGAAGCAAAGCCGTTGCACTTCTGGAGAAGTGAGATTGTCCTTGGTTTTGTTTGTTCATCAATTTCGCAGAATCTAATTGCAGGGGTAAAGCTGTAGAGATGTTTTTCTTGGATTTTGAGATCAAGTAGCTCAAGACAGGATTGCTTTTCCTTCGTAATGGTGAACATATTGCTGCTTAGCAATTAATAGTTATTCTTAGAAAATGGTTTTGGTTCTGCAAACTGGAAAATAAATTTTGCCTTTCAAAGTATCTGTCATCATGGAAATCACCCTGTGACTACTTCGTGTTGGCGAGCATGGTACAGAGCAGCTGGTCAGGTTGCTGTGAATTCCTGCTTTGGAGGGAACTGGGACCTCCGCAGCTGGGCGCTCCTACCTCCGGGGATCGGGGGGATCCGGCAGCCCAGGACAGCCCTGCGTCTGCCCCAGTGCTCAGTTTTGTTGCTTTTGTTGCTAGTTCAGATTGAAATATGCCCCCTGCTCTGATAGATCTTTCTGAATAAGAAGCAGGTGTGCTCCCAAGTGAGGTAATTCTGCAATCAGGAGTGTGATTTGGAAAATGAATTACAGCATGATTAGGATCTTTGAACTTCTTCCTTGCTTCTCCTGTAATTTGAGTGTCAGATCTGCTTGGAAACTGCAAGTGCAGCCCTTCGCAGGAGCCATGTGCCTGTGCAGAGGGTATCAGGGAAAGAAGAAAATCTTCTAAGAAGACCTAAGGGAGGTCTTCTAGTTATAAAGTAAAGCTCAGTAATAACAACTAGTGTGATTACTTGTGAAATAAAATTTGTGTGTCATTAACTATAGGAGGGAATGCTGACATGACAAAAAAATCCTCTTCATGTATGCATACATAAACGTAAAATTTTGAGTCTTTAGTTTTACTTCAGCTTTCATTATGCGTGTGAATTATTCTGAGTGTTACTGAATAAACGCAGGGCGATATATCCTGCTATCCTTTTGCTTAGTGGTTAATCCACATTTGAGAAACCCCTGGGCAAGAAGCTGCAGTTACTGCAGTTTTGCTGCAGAAGTTCCCCGCTCGGCACAGGCCGCCTCGGGCCTGGTGCGGGCGGCGCGGCTCGTGCCCGGTGCCGTTACCGCAGCTCCCTCGCGTGGGGCGTCCCCGCGTCCCTGCCCTCCTGCTGCCCCAGCACACGAATGTGCTCGAAGGTGTCACCCGCTCAGCCCCCGGCCGCAGCCTGCGAGGCCCTTGGCGGGCTCCTTCCCCCGGCAGTGCCGGGCTCCATGGTGACGGCAGCCTGGCAGCGGGAGCCGCGGGCCTGCTCGCAACTTGTAATAAAACTTCGCCTGGAATCCCGTTTTCCACGCTTCCCTCCTCCCAGCCCCCTTCCCTTTTGTTTTACGTCTGTTGGCATTGGGTGAGCTATATTCATAAATCTGTTTGAGAAACCCTCGGTTATTAGTGATTAACAATAGAGTTCATCGCTTAATGTCCGTTGTTAAGAGAACGCGCCCATTGCCATGGGAACGGTATTAATTAGGCTTGAACGAAAGGCGTAGAGTTAGATGGAAAGTGTCTTTTCTGTTTCTCAGAAACTTAGATCTGAGAGTTGTGGCTTGGATAGCTGCGTTCTTTTCTCCTTTAATTAAACAAAGTGTGAAAAGAAAAAAAGATTATTTTTTAAAAAGATGCATATCAAAAAGAATCCAGGCAAGCCAAGTGTACTGTGACCAGAGTGTGTCTCTGTATGCAGCTCACTTTAGAAGAACTGCTCAGTGCAGAGCTCATGCCCAAAGGGCAGCAGCATGCGCCCGCGCAGCGAGGTTCCCCATGCCCACCAGATCCCCCTAACCACCGCTGCCATCCCAGGCAGCTGTGCCTGGTGACGCGGCTGCTCCTGGAGGCCATGTCACTTGCTCAGAGGGAGCAAGGAGTATTTAGCAGCCCTCTTGTAGGGAGGGAGTTTTGGCTGCTGGAGGAAGGCAGTGCGGTGCCGATGACCGGCCCCAGCGTAGAGGGGACGTAGGCAGCACTGAGCAGAGGAGCTGCTGTGCATCAGCAACAGAGAGGGGGTATCTCCTGACAGATCACGTAGATAGTAAGTCTAAGGAACGTTCCGTTTCCTTCTGGGGCAAAGCCTTGTGCCCTTAGCTAAATGCACTTAGTGTAATGATGCTCTCTCTCTCTCTACAGAACTCATCCCAGGAAGGGAATTTCAAGCTTACGGGAAGGCGTTAGAGGCTGGCAAAATAAAAAAGGCAAAACCCCCCTGCACAAGTGTAAGCCGCTGCGGAAGTTGCATGGAGCTGGTGATGAATAGCCCGTGGATTTGGGGAGGGTGACTCTTCTACCGTTGGCCGTATTGGAAATCAGAAGCTAATGCTCATGAGCAGTAAAAGCCCAGCACGCGGGTCACTCGCCGTGGCTGAAGACTGCAGGAGCTGCACAGGAAACACACAGGTGCACTCTGAAGAAGGAGCTTCAGCTGTGTCCTACTGTGTTCACCGGGGATCGAGTGAAAAGTAGCAGCCAGGTGGGGATAAAATGCCAGCGAAGGGTAAATACTTCTTTAACGAGAGCGACGACTGCAAGATAACAGACCCGCTCTACGAGAAGTACCGCTACACCAGCCAGCAGCACCCGCTGCTGCTGCTGCTGCTCTTCATCGCAATCGCCTTCTGGACTACGCTCATCGTCATCTTTTTGTCACAGATGTGAGTATAGCTTTTGGGTTGCGCTGTGTGCTGTAGAAGCCGAGGAATGTGTATAATGGCACAGAAAACTTTACTGTGTAAATATTTTTTTTGGAGCTACTTGGTGTAATAACTGTATTGTTGAAGTCAAGTAGCTGTGGGTGTTTTTGGAGGGATGGGGAGGAGAGGAGCTGGACCGGTCAGAGCCACGCACCCTTCCTGGAGGGATGGTGCTCCCCTCCCGTGTTTTCCATGCTCAATTGTAGCTGTGCTAGCAAATATATATCCCTACTAAAGTGATCAGGACATAACATAGACTTAAGTTAAAATGTTCTGCCTCTCTCAACTTTTCTTTTCAAATTCAAGTAAGATATGTGAAACCATGCGTTGATTCCCTGGTTATAAATTCCTGAGATGATATCTCTCTCTGTGTGAATATTATTAAGAATTAATGCTGCCACAGCTAGACTATTTAGGTTCAAAATATGCTAACCTGCATTCCAGTCTCAGCTGTTTTCTGAACTGTATGGATGCCTTTTCCATTTTTTCTAAAGGGGAACATTAGAATAAATATAACACTTTGTTTTGCTTTTGCAGGAAACACGTAATCATCTTGCCTTCATTATTACAGTATGTACTGCTCTTGTCGTATTTGCAGTCATATACTTGCTTTTATGTATTGGATCCTTATTTCGGAGATGGCTAACATTATTTGGAGTTACGATTTGGATTAGCTTCGTAACCATAGGATATGTGTCTATTTTTGAAAAAGAAAATGAGTTTCCACCATGGGAACAGGTAGGTATTTCTTGTTTATTCAGTGGAACTGGTAGCCAATGTGTATGGGTATGGGCATGTTTGTATTTTTATTTTTTCTTTTTTTTTTTATGAACATTTTAACTGCATAATTTTGTGTTTCTTCAGACTTAGGCTCACTTTTCCTGTTTGTTTTTATTGATTTGTATCATGATCCGTTCTTGTTCTTTACTCCAGTGAGAATGTAATACAGGTGAGAAAACTGAATACCTGCAGGAATCCATGCAGGAGTTGTACCCTCAGTTTGTAAATGAAATGCATTTTTGTTTTGACAAACTAAGCCTTTATTATGAATTCATCTTCAGGAGAATTTTCTTTAGTAATACATGCTTTGCCCATTCGCTATGTGGGTCAATGTGGTGTTCAAGAAATTTGCAAGGGCTGTGTGCTGGGCGTGCCCTGGGGAGCGTGTTTTCACATGGATGGGAGAGGTGAAGTGAACAATAAGCATTAATGACACATCCTGGCATAGCTGGGTGCGGCTGAAGTTCATTACTTAGTATCTCTGATCAGAAGACAGCGATTTCACAATGCCAAAAATATCATAATCTGTAGGAAACTCCTCCTAGGCTCTGGTAATGTAAACAGAAGAGTTTTTAATTAAATGAAAAATGACTTATTATCTTGTACTGACTCCTCCTCTTCCCCCCTTTATTTCAAATAAAGAAAATTATAAATTATCTGTTAAACAACCAAAATCTGACTTGTATTGTGGCGTGGATCCAGCAACATGTATTTGCAGTTGCTATTCAGTATTTTTAGCTTAAAATCTCACCTTAGGAAAGGAAAATCCCAAATATGTTGCTTTTAAGTACGTAGACTTCTATCTTTGACTTCAAAACTACTGTTTAAATGCAGATATGATGTTTGATGTCTGTATTTCCAAAGCTATTACATAGTGTTCCAAACTTTTTGTGACTGTGGTGTTGTGTGATTGACTTTATTTTTAGTACAATTAATCAGGAAAGATGAGCCGATTGATTTACATATTTTGGTCACAAACAAACACTAGTTACAGTGGCTAAAGGTTTAATGTAGTCCAAACCTGAGGCTTCCTTGAAGGGTGCAGATGTATGGAGGGGCAGTGAGGAGCAGAGCTGATCCAGGAGCGTTGCCATATGTCTGTTACAGTATTTACTTTTGCTCACGCTGTCAGGTTCTGTAAGTACAGACTAAGCACGGTAACAGCAATCTATAAATAAGCATTTAGGTGATTGGCTCTAGTGGCTCCTACCTGATCCCCAGCAGTTTAGTGGGCCACTGTGCTTTTTGTAAAGCCTGTGCAGCTTACAAGGTAGGTAGCTGCAATAACCATGGTTCTCTTCTGTAGGCACTGGAATGTGTTCTTTGCATTTTTGCTTCTATCAAATGGAGTAAACAGAAGTGATCTGGTGATGTTATTACCATTATGTTTTGGAAAATATGCATCATTTAATGCTAGTCAATATTGCTATCTTGCACGGTGCTGTTCCTGATACATAATGTACAAAGTGCACCTTCTGTTGCAATGGCTAAATTAAGGGTGAAGGGCAAGGACAACTGAACAAGTTACAGGTGATATGTCATGTTAAACAGCGGGGTTTCTGTGCATCTGGAACTACTAATGCCATCGAGGGTTTTAACACTGCTACCATCCTGATATTTTAATAGCATTTTTGAAAGGTCAACATTCATGTGTATGGTCTGAAGATGAATGAGAACATTGATGCTTTCCTCCTTATTCTGTAGTGATTTTTGGTAGGCATCCAGTAATACATGTGGGTTTTCCTGTTTGTTTCTTTCTTTCCAAAGGTGCCGTTCTTCCTATTCCTAATCTTCACAGTTTATACCATGCTCCCCTTTGGGATGAGAGATGCTGTCATACTTAGCAGTCTTTCTGCCCTCTCCCACATTATTGTTCTGAGCATTGTTGTACCAAAGAATTCCCCGAAAGAAAAGGAATCCGTTCTCTATCAGGTAAGGAAATACTGTGTGGTTAAGTAATGATGTAGTTGTATGAATGCTTGCTCTTGGCAAAGGCTCGTGTTCAGCCAGCTCCCAGACTTGCACCCCGTGGAGGGTTGAGGAGCGTGGGCACGCAGCTCGTTTGCATGCTTTTACTGAAGATGTAATCGTTTCTAGCGCGTCCTGGTTTTCTGACCTAAGCAGAAGCAGCAGCCTGGTGTGGTTAACCAAGTAACGCAACGCAGGGCAGACTGTGCTGCATTCCTCCCTCCGGCCTGCTCTTCCAGGTGCCTCCTCCCTGGCTCCGTCTGGGCGCAGGGGGATGAGAAGGGGCAGCAGATCCTGGGGGCCGGCCGTGTCCAGAGGAGCCCCCCACACCGCCCGGCACCTCGTGCGCGTGTGGGTCTGAGTGGCTGAGGCTGGGTCCTGCCCGAGTCCCACACACCCATCCACAAATAACAAAGGTTGAGGGATAGCACAGGATTTTCTGTGTTTCAGCATGCTCCTGTAGGAATGCCCACCCCTTTGCAAGTTACCTTGTTTCTCCTGTACATCCTGGCTAATTGGGAGCTGTGATTTGCATGTGAGAGAGGGGGTAAGGGAAAAATTGGAAAGGGCACTGGGGTGGTTCGTTCTTAAGGGAGTAGTCAATATACCAGTGAACTATCCGTGGCTGTTCTGCAGTATGTCAATGTTTTTTTTTTTCTTGTGCAGTTACTTGCCAATGCAGTCATTTTTCTTTGTGGTAACTTGATGGGTGCATTTCACAAACGCCAAATGCAGGTGGCTTCGTGGGACTTATATAGATACACATTAAAGTGCATTCAGGTCCGAATGAAACTGAAGATCGAAAAGAGACAACAAGTGAGTGAAATGATTCATTTTTTGTGTTGTTTGTTTCTGTTTATAAAGTCTATATAATTTTATAAAGTTTGTGATTAATGCATTTTAAACGTCTTGGTATCATCTCTGTGATAGTCTTCTACTATTTAAAAAAAGGAAATAAAAGGAAAAAAAGAAAAAAGTTGTGCCATTTGCAACAAAAGAAGGAAGTCAAAGGGAGGAAGCTCTTCTGTGCAGGGTTTGTCTATACAAAAAAAAAGCACATGGCATTTGAAACAGGAATATGATTGGCAGTTATTTTAGCTATTTTTTTTTTTGCCAAATATAAAAAACTACTGTATCTAACCTAAGGTAACTTAAAAGAAAGTGTCATAATGCCCGGAGAAATAGCTTCTAAGACATGATTCCCCTGGTCATGAGGGAAGTTCTCCACTTATTACTTGTTGCTGTATTTTCTTGGTTTGTAAACTATTTTTATTTTGCGAGAAGGAGAAAATAAGGACTAAAGAGAGGAAATAGTCATTTAAAAACTTACAGTATTGTTTGGAGTCTAAACTGAAGTCATATACAAAGAAGAAACTAGAAGCAGGAATGGCTGTAAAGAAGTCTCCAATCTGAAACCAGAGCACCTCTCTTGGGCCTGTGCTGGCCCAAGCAGGGTGCAGAGCAGCAGCTCTAGAGCGCCCAGGCCTCTGCCACAGGCTCCTAGGTGAAAGGAAGGGGCTGGAAAGGGACTGACTTGCCCCCATGGCTGCTTGTTGAGGTGTGGGTGTGCTCAGCTCCATGGACAGCTCTTTCATCTGTGCAGTAATTTGTCAGGCATAATTCTGTGGACCCCTTTGTACCCGCTTTTTCCCTATGAAGAAGATTGTCCCTTCTTTGGAAGCTGTGGGGAGGTGGTTTTAGTACCTCACAGATCGTAGTTACAGAATATATATATATATATATATATATTTTTTTTTTTCTCTCTGGGCTTTTATCAGAACATGTTAACATAATACTGAAGAAGACAGATGGGTGAAAAAGTAAATTTTCATTAATACAAAATTGTGGTAGTGTTGATTTTTTGTGCATTTTTTTTTCCACAGTAAGAGAGAGATGTAGCATTTAGGTCATAAGGAACAAAAGGAAAAAGAAAATGTACAACACCCTTAATTAAAAAATCAGTGTGTTTGATTTTTGAGAACCTAAACATTTTTTTTTTTGAGAATGTGATGTGTTACTCAAAAGCTTTTTAAATAAAGAACAAATTTTTAATTTGTTCTTACAGTCACACTGAAATCCTGCAATTTAAAACTCACTATATTAAGAATTTACATCATTAATTT
The DNA here is from genome assembly GCF_059628265.1 of Tinamus guttatus. Classification (NCBI taxonomy): domain Eukaryota; kingdom Metazoa; phylum Chordata; class Aves; order Tinamiformes; family Tinamidae; genus Tinamus; species Tinamus guttatus. Next base: position 5,200,013 of record NW_028288923.1, read on the forward strand.
TTTTTCCTCTCTTTTTAGGAAAATTTGCTTTTGTCCATCTTGCCAGCTCACATATCTATGGAAATGAAATTAGCAATCATAGAGCGACTAAAGGAAACCAATGATAACAGGCAAATGCATGACAACAACTTCCACAGCCTGTATGTAAAAAGGCACCAAAATGTTAGGTAAGTGCAGAAACTTTAGATCTAACTATATTAATGTAAACTGATACTTTTTATCAGTGTTTGTTGTTGTGGGATTCAAATCTGGAGGTAGATTTACAGGCTATAGTGAACCTTTTTCCCTGTTGTTTGGTGGTAGAAAGCAGCATGTGTTCAGAACGCTAAAACTAGTTGAAATATGTAAGCCCTTTTTTTTCCTGGAGTTATTTTCCGAAGGGAAAGATGTTTTCTATTAAACAGGCTTTAATATTTAAGCTGACTGTGGAGGAGACTTATTTTCCTATTTCAGTTATGCTGTTTTTGCCTCTTGTTCCTTCCTAGCATTCTCTATGCAGACATTGTGGGCTTTACTCGCCTTGCCAGTGACTGCTCTCCTAAGGAGTTGGTAGTGATGCTGAATGAACTTTTTGGGAAGTTTGATCAGATTGCAAAGGTAAGTGCTGCAGTTTGTTGCCCATGTAGGGACAAATGGCACCACTGAAAAGCAGCTGGACTTTCTGCCAGGCACAGAAAATTTTAATGGACCTGGAAAATCATGGTGTTTTTGTGTCTCTGTGTGTTTGAAATTCTATGGGAAAACTGTAAAACTAATATAACAAGATGTTGAGAAAGCAGTTTTAGTTAAACCACTGTGGATGTGACCAAATAAACTCTGGTTAAAAACTGCCTAAAAACTTAGTTTACTTTTTTGACTAATAAGTGACATTGCTAATCTTTATATAATATTGCTGTCAATTGAATTGTTACTAAAATTCCTTGAGTACCAGAAAACAAGAGGGTTGTACTAGCTGTATTGTAACAGCACTGCTATTAAGAACCCACAGGATGACATGACTATTAATTCAGTTAGCACAAGTTAGTGTTACAGTGGAAGTTGAGATTAAAACAAATGTCCTGTGAAAGCAGAAACGGGGGCATTGTTTCTAACTATTCCTCGGGTACAGAAATATAGTAAGCTTCGAAATTTGACATTTTCGTTCTTGATTTGTAATGAGAAATTACACTGTTTAGAAAAATGTTTGGGTTTAGTGACTCAAGGACTTTCACAACTCTGTGGTTGAGCCGTGAGAAGATTCCTGCCTTCTGTGCTATTTCTGTCATGTCGGGGCCTGTTCCCAGTCATCGTTTCTGTCGTATAAGAGCCCCGGAGGCTCTGAACCTCCCCGGGTCGCGGGCTGAGCTGGGTGCCGAGCCATCCGCGGCGCGTGCCTGACGGCGCCGCTCTTGGAGAGCGATGGATGTGGCGTTGAGTGAGGGAGAATGACTTGGGGAGCTGCCACCAACGGGGGCTGGCTGCAAGTTAGGGTGCTTGGGGGTTGATTGGAGGCCAGCAGGGCTGGCCGGGCAGCAGCCAGGATCTGCTGCCCTAAATTCAGTCATCTCTGCTCATCATCAAGCAGCCTCCGAGGCAGAATTAGCCTCTTGCAACACTTGCAGTCAAAACTCTTACCTAATGTCTGTGCAGAAGAAAAGGCAGTGTGACCGGGTCGTTTTTGTTCTTCCTCTTTCCCTCCCTGGCCGGGGTTGGTGACAGGATCCTCTCTTGCAAGGGCAGGAGAAAGTTTGCTGCTGTCGAGCGGTGCTGCTGCTTTTGTGCTGAGCTGCCAGCAGCAGCGTGACTGCCCTGTGGGCTGGCTTCCTCTGCACTCGTCTGAAAAACATTTCCTTCTGCAAAACTACCAGTTTGGCAATCTCCATTCCTGATTTCTCCCTAAATTCTGTGCAGGTTTTGGGACAATGCTGTTTGTGAGGCTATAAGAAATATGTTCTAATTTTTGCAGTTTTAGATTGCTAATAAACCAAGCAGCAAAATAAAAATACAGATGAGACGAGTTTGTGTTTTAGGTAGTAAATTCTGTGGTGGTTCTTCATTACTATAATTTTATTTATGATTTCCCAGTTGCAAAGAATGAAGTCAGGAATCGATGTTTTTCTTTTAGAAAAGCTTCAAGGGAGCATTTCTTCCACCCTCCAGTCAGCAATGTCCAGGCATTGGGGTGTAGGAAAAGAGAAGCAGGGTTTGCTTCAAGCTGCATTACTCGAGACCCAGCTTCTTCAACCAGATATAGGGCACTTTGGGTCATCAGCTTACTTGCAGTTTGTATTTTCCTGTTGAATCTCTTTACCCTTATTTCACAGGAGAATGAATGCATGAGAATAAAAATTTTGGGAGACTGTTACTACTGTGTGTCAGGCCTACCTGTGTCCTTACCGGTTCATGCCAGAAACTGCGTTAAAATGGGACTTGATATGTGTGAAGCGATAAAGTAAGTATAGCAGCCAAAGGCTTTCTAAAGTATAGAGGCTCTGAAGCTATTGAGTAAAGTCATTCTTATTAGAGGACACTTAAAATGTATTTATTAGCTATAGTTTATGATAATTATGTATGCTTTAGGTCATAAGAGTTTTAGTCTCTTGTGTTTGCTCTAAGTATATCTATAATGATATTAATTTGTAATATATCTTTAGGCCTTACAGAAGAAGGAGAGAAAACCAAACATAAGTTGCCTAGGCACATTTATATTCAGTGATGTATAGTTTAGTGAAAGTATATAGAGCTAAATACTATATTAATCCTCAAATTACATTAGGGATTCAGTAGTATTTAACATAATAGTTATAGACTGTATCTTTTTTCTGCCAAAGTCTAGAGTAACTGTTTGGCAGAAAGCTAAATCACTTATTCTAGACCAATATATGCCAAAGACATTATTTTATTTTTATTTTTGTTACAGCTGGTCTGAAATGTTCTAGCAAAACAGTTTTGTTGGCAAATGCCAGTTCTTTGATATACAATAAAACAATACAGTTATGTTGATATTAAGAAGAACAATGTTGGCTAGGCCATTATAATACTGTCATGGGATTTTTGCATTCCAACTTGGTTATTTTTTACATAAGCAGAAAGAGCGTGTATATAACAATGCTTAGCAAAGTTATTTGTGGGAACAGCTTAATGTGTAAATAACAAGAAACAGCTTTATTTACAATAAAAATCTACATGTATTTCACATATAATTTAGCTCTCCACTTTTGAAATCTTTTTACCTTAAAATGGCAAATGTAGCCCAGTTCAGAGATTTTTAGAACTGCTGGTTTGAGCTGGGTTTCACTGAGAGCAGTATTAGAGCAGGATTTGGCATGCGCCTAGATTTTTTTGTTTGTTTGTTTTTTAAGTTTTCCCTTAATGAATGAATGAAAAATTCAATCTATTTGGAAGACTAGTACAAAAGCAGTAAAACTGAGGAGTCTTCAGATGCAGGAAATAACTGTGCAGAGCGGTAGTTTTCTCTTCACCGTTATAAGCAGTTCTGAGTTGTGCAGCCGCTGATGTGAACTCTGCTGCCCTTCCTCTTGCGCAGGCAGGTGAGGGAAGCCACCGGCGTGGACATCAACATGAGGGTTGGCATCCACTCTGGGAACGTGCTCTGCGGTGTCATCGGCCTGCGCAAGTGGCAGTACGACGTGTGGTCCCATGACGTGTCCTTGGCCAACCGCATGGAGTCGGCCGGAGTGCCCGGGTAAGGCAGTCGTGCCCGTTCGCTCCGTCCTCGCGCGTTCCGAGTCACAGTGCGGGGCTCTGGCCTTTGTGACTGCTGTTAGGCAATTCGTGAAGTGCGATGGTGGAAATAGGAAAAAATGTGAACTGCAGTTTTAAAATGTCCACATTTTCTGATTCTTTTTTGATTAACTATAAAATAATAGTCTGGGGCAAGTGACTCCTACTTGGTGCTCCCTTCATCTGAGAAAACTGTATGCTTTCAGCAGCGTGTTTTTATGTTGACTTGTTTGTTCGTGTTGTGCCCGGGGATAATGCCTTATAGGTTAGTTTAGATGAAGGATATGCTACCTATGTGGCCGAGGCAAGGCTTCATATTTGCAGTGTTCACACTAGCTTTATATTAGCTGTGTATTCAAAAAATGCAGCCTGATGAGGGGTGCCCAAGGAACAGGAATTCTGCTTGCTGGTGGTTGTGTGTTCCCTCTGTGTTTGTCATCAGTGCCTGGGATGGAGGCAAGGATGTGCAACAGCTGAAGCCAAGCAGTAGCAGAACATACCATATGGTGCTCAGCTTTTAGATACATTCCTTTAATTTTAAAATGAATATCTACAAATTTGCAAGGGGGTATGATTATGAAATTATTTGTTCACATTGATGACTGAAACAAACTCAAATAATTGGAGGGTGGTTCCAGTTGCAGTACCCTGCATGCTGAGTATTTAATTGGTGTTGACTCTCCATGGGTTAAACAAGAATAAGGAGTTGTGAAGTTTCTTTTGTTCATAAAGCAAAAAACATGACTCTGAAAAAACACAAAGCTATATATATATATATATATATATAGTATTCTCAGGATCATTGCTTCATCTTAAAAGCTTTAATTATTCCATTACATGGTGCTTATGTTTGATGATCTGTTAAAGGTTGCAGCTGTTTTAAGTTTGCTTATTCTGAAACATTGCACTGTAGTGCTTATTATATCCATACATGTCTAGCACTTGGATGCCATTTTTTCTTCAAAAATAGCAAGAGGAAACTTTTTATTCTTGGAAGATGGAGCCTCAGCGGGAGGGAAGGTGCCTCCCTGGTATGGGGTGCCTCTGGAAGAAGGGTCCCTTTGGGGTTCCCCTGTTTTCAGTGGTAGCTAGTCCTGCTCATGGGGAAGTCAGGGAATGTTTCTGTCATCAGGAGAAGCTTGAGGTTTCCAGAACACTCAGTTGGACAGATGGTACCAGACTTATATTTAAATATGAAGTATATCTGGTTTGGACTTCTGTGAATGAAGGCAGTTTAAAGGCTATTAAAAGGACACAGGAAAACTTGTGGCTGTATAAATATTTCATTTCCATTGACTGCGTGTCCTTGTTCTCCTCTTCCTCTCTCCAGTTTGGAACATTATTTGCATATATAGCACCGTAATGCACGGGTCGAGCAGGAGGCACCAGGGCCTCCGTGACGCTCGTGCGCAGCCTGGGAGGTGCGGGGCGCCGCGGGGCAAGGGGCAGCTCGCGGCACCGTCGGGGCGTGCGCGGCCTGCGGCGGAGCCGAGAGCCCGGCCCGCTGCCCCCGCGCAGCCAACCCGCTGCCCTGCGGGAGGGTCCTGAGGCCGTAACACCCGTGTGGGCCGGTGGGGTGGAAGGGCTGCTGCAGAGCCTCCAAAGTGGTGGTTGTGCAGAGGGTTCTTCACTGCTGCTCTGCTCCGTCAGAAAACACAGGCCTTCAAAGCAGTCCCTTTCCAACCGTTCTTATTTATTTATTTATTTCTGTCACCCCTTCCTCTCCTCTCCTCAGGCATTTCTAGCATGGGTTATCCCCTTTAGACAGTCTCATTTCTGTTTTGTGAGCTTTCCCTGCAGCTCTTTCCATCTGAAACAACCTGCAGATGAGTCTCTGTCTCTTTGTCAGTCATCAGGTCTCTTTTGACCATATATATATACATTTCTTCTGTCCTCTTCTTGCTGTATTTCACTTTAATTTTATACTGCTTCTATCTCATTCCAGTAATCATTTTTGGCATACTTAATATTAAGAAGAGTAACAGAAAAAAAGCAGTGATAGGTTGCTAATATGGTTTTAAACACTGGCAAGATTTTGGCTGCCAAAGCTCAAGGTGGCTGAAAAGCACAAAAAATGTCAGCAGTAGCCATTGAAATGTAAATGAAATGCTTAATCTGACCTTTCTGTAAATGTTTGGGTCTCCTGTTGTTTTCCCTTCGCAGTCGTGTGCACATCACTGAAGCAACGTTAAATCACCTAGGCAAAGCCTATGAGGTAGAGGAGGGGAACGGGCACCTGAGGGATCCTTACCTTGAGTCCATGAACATCAAAACCTACTTGGTGATCGATCCAAGGGTATGTATATGGTTTTTAAACTTGTTTTTGTGTGTGTGCGTGTATACAGTATGTGTGTGTGTGTGTGTATACACATACGTAAGTATCTGTGGCTCATACAGTTATCTTCAATGCAGAAGCTTCCAAAGTGGTGTTGCTGCATGAGTAGTGCCTGGCTGCTCACTTGTGACCCAGATACAATCTAAGGCCGAGTCTGTCATTTGCAGGGCCTTCTCCTAATCACTGTTTTGATCCCCCCTAGCTCAGGAGTTAGGATCTGTACCTCCCTGCAGTTGTGCTGACTTCAAGGAAACTGTGCTTATAAGATCCTGGGATCTCCTGCATCATCATAAATCAACCAGAAGCTTGAGAGCTGCACAGCTTTACAAGCAAAGACTTGTAAAGGCAGTTAAGGCAAATTCATCAAGTCATGATTTGCTTGAGATCAGATTAATTAAATGAGATGCAGGAAGCATGGATGGCTGATGCATTGCTGATACATGGTTAGAGTCCTACTAAATAGGTAGGCAGTTTTATCCCTAAAACTACTTGTTAAGCAGTTAACAGAGCTTCATTTGTATGTAGTTTTTATCCTGTTCTGCTTTGTAAATGAGTATCTTTTTCTCCTAGTCCAAACAGTGTGTGTCAAATAATCATCTCCCTAAAACAAGAGTTAACGATGGGCTGAAGATGCGAGCGTCCGTGCGGATGACGCGGTACCTGGAGTCCTGGGGAGCAGCCAGGCCCTTCGCCCACCTGAACCACCGGGAAAGCGTGAGCAGCGACTCCTCTGCCTCGCAGGGGCGGCGGAGGAAGGTGAGGCTGGCCGGGAGGGTGCTCATCTCACAGCTGCAAACCATTCTTTGAGTGTCTACGACCTGATGCCTGCGATGTTTTTGTAGATGATGTTTTGCCCTTATTTAAGTGTACATAAACAGTGATGCGTTAAGTACAGACAAATAAAAAGGCAACCGTGCAATGATTATTCCTGTCAGAAGTTAGATTACAGCATTCAAACTCTGCTAGTATCCAGCATGCTACTGCCATTTACTCCAGCACAGTGGTAAATTCTCTAAGTCAAACTTTGAAACTGTACTTTTTTTGGACGTTTTTCCATCCTTAGGTCCTGGTTGCTTCAGGGCTTTTTTGAAAAAAGCTAATTTATCCCAGCCTCTGGGTGCATTCAACAATTATTTAAAACGTTTAGAAAAGAAACAGTCCCTCCACATGCACCGTCTATGCCAGGATTTTGCCAATAAGCAGTTAAACTCGTTTCTCCTTCAGTCTGCATTTTCTGGGAGCTGGGAGGGGATGTGTTTCCTCTCAGGTGCGCTCCTGAGCTCCTAAGCAAGGCTCTGCTTACCTCTGTGACCAGACAACAGCAGTAGATTTTAAAATGAAGTATCCCTGCATTCACTTTTGTACACATGGTTTCCAATTTACTTGTCTCTGCTGCTGATCTGCTCTGATCTTAGCTATTTCACTGCGTGGAGGAAAGCAAGTGATGTCAGACCTGTTCAGTTATGTACTAACAGCTGTTTGTCAGAAAATGCAAACTTGTCAAAGCAGAAAAGGTTGATTCTTATGACCGTTTTGTATTTGAGAATGGTTCTGAACTTTTGTGAATAAAAATGATTTTGGCTGCTGCTTCATTTTCGATTGTGGTCTACAGTTAAGAGTATGAAAGTAACTTATTCTTAATTCCTTGTTTGGTTTAGGAAATACCTTTGTGTTCCACTGGGCGTCAGAGGACTTCAGATAGGTTTGTCCAGTACTTTCATCCTTTTAACATATAATCTTAAGCTGCTTTTCCAGTTGAATGTACTGTAAGCATGTCACTTTTTGGTTGATTAATGACTCTGGTAGCTGTTAAACTATTAAGGTTAAACTAAGCTAAATCCTTGAGCTTTTAACAAGCCTCTCAGTTGTCATTTGGTAGGAGTGGCAGTTCCTGAAAGGAGCTTCCCTGCTCCCTGTTCTCAGCCCCTCGCTCAGGCAGGATCCCTCTCGCTGGCCAGTCCCTAGCAGGACGGAGCAGAGCTCGGGAGAGCAGGCTGGAGGGGAGCAGGCAAGCAGGAAGGTCCAAGTAGCAGTCATGTTTATTCTGTAACCGTGTGTGTTACCTCAGCTTTCAATTTTATTACTGATAAGATGCCTTTTTTTTGTTTGCAGTATTAGGGAGTAAAATAAATATGCTACAATACAAGTAATATATATTTACTTGTAGTATTTATTGTATCTTACAAGATATATTTTATCTTTAGTTAGTGTTATCGATGTGTGTTAAGGTAGTGTAATCAAGAATTGCTGCTGTATCTATAAATAGATACTGCACCCCTTGGTGCAAGGAGGTACCTGCGTTCCTTGGTGCAGGTACCGTTTTAATGAAGTTATGAAACAGCCCCATGCCTTAGAAATATGGGACTTACAGATACTTAGCGCTAAAAGGCTTTTGCAGGCTCCCTGCAGCACAAAGTGTTTCTGTTGGCTCATTTCAGGTTCCCAGGCCCCGACGTGATTCCTTAGCAATTATGGTTTTGAGTCAGTGACCATTTGTTGTCAAAGTGGCTCAAATACCTCCCTTTTCATTCCTGAGTTTGTTGTCCTTTTAGCATTATGAGCACTTGTAGTCTATGTTTTTATAAGGTAGTGAAATAGCTGTGAAACAGCATGGAAAAACTGAGAAATTGATAGCTTTGTCTTTGCTTTTTCAGATTTTCATGATCAGCACTAGAAAGAGTATCTCTTATTGGCTTGCTTGTTTCTCTGTCAGAGTTTTGCTATAGTTAATGTATGTTTGACATAATGTATTTGACTTCAATTTATAATAAAGATATTTGAAGTGTCTTTTTTTCTGATTTTGCAAAGAGCCTGCTGTGATTTTAATATTTTTTAGGATGCTTGCAATGATCAAAAAGCTTTGTTTAAATGAGGTAAACATGTTTCATAATTTCACTGTACTTAAATTTTGTATATAAGAAGTATAGATAAATAGGAGTTATATCTCAGAGGGATCTCTTGTTTCTGAATGTCATTTCTGACATGGGCTTTGTATTATTCCTAGGAATTCATCTCAGAAGGGAAGGATAGAGGAAGATATTTATGATGAAATGATGTCAACCATTGAGGGACTCAGTTCAACCAAGTATGCACTATTTTATGTTTTCTTGATGCTGCTTTTCTTCAGGAATAATCTGCAGTTTCAGTTTTAGATCTAGATGCAAAATTTATTTCTTCATAAATTCGGTCCTCCGCTGCGGGCGCTTCTGAACTGCCTCTCTCTTGCACTGCAGCCCCTGGTGTGGCAAATCCGATGACTTCTGCGGATTCTCCCTCATTTTTGCAGAACCTGCACTTGAAAAAGAGGTTGGTAAGAGCAAAGCAATTGTTTCTGGTGACCTTTGAGTGGCACTTTATTGCAGCGTAAGGATGAATACCTTTGTAAGTCTGTTTTGGTTCTTGCCTTGGATCCTGAGGTGCCTGGAGAGCCCCGGAGGTCTCCGGTAACTGGTGGCAAATGGAGCTCAATATTCGTGAGTCCCTGCCAGGCCCTGTCCTGGCGCTGCATGAGGCTGCCCCTACTCTGCGCTCAGGCCCATGCAGCAGGGGAGCTGGCAGGAGCTCAGGCAGCCTTAGCTGCCAGCAACTCGGAATAACGTTGTCCTTTGTGTCCGGGATGGCACAGCACAGAAAATTAATCATATACGTGTTCACCCTTATCTGTGTGCATGTACTTTTAATAAGGGTTTTGATTCAGCGTGGCTGTGAAGGCCTCATTTACACAGTGCTCTGCAGCCAATTTCCCGCCAGGTTTGAAATAGCCCCTTTGGACTGGGCTGTTCTTGCTGGCAGCCCCTGTTCACGTGGTATTATTTGATGGTTGGTTTTGTTAGCTCTCTTTTAATTTATGTATTTGAATTTAATGTGTAAATGAACATATATGTGTAAACATATTTTCTATGTAAATGAATTCTATGTAAATTTTCATGTAAATGAAATAGAGTTAAAAACAAACAAACAAAACCCCCTAAGATTATTTTAATCTGCTTTTCAGTATCGCACTATTCCTATTCTAAAGCTGAAGAGTTACTTCGTGTGTGCCAGTTTTGTGTTCCTCTGTATATTTTTGATACAGATCTTTATAATGCCAAAGTAAGTGTCTGTATTTTAATATTTATATTTTAACTTAAGCTGTGGATTATGTAAAACGCTAATGTGCAAGAAACTTCTTAGGTCTTTTGGAGTTTCTGAACGTTTAGGTATAAGAAGTGCATGTTTCTTAATTATAATCTACCCTTTAATGAAAAAAGTGCATTTGTGTGCTGGCCTAAAAGCCCAGGCACTAGTATGAAAAGCAAGTAGAAATATTTCTTCAACATCATGTTTGACTGCTTGAGAAAATGAGATTAGGTAAATAAAGTGTGCTCAGTGATTCCCACACTGAGGGAACTTGCAGCCTCAACTCTCACCCCTGAGAAAGCTGCTTTATGGAATATTTGTTTTTCATGGCTGTTAGAGTAAATTTCTACAGAGTTACCCTTGGCGTAATGGTGCAAACTGCCAGTGAAGGGGTGAAAAATCTTAAAGTTGTATTTGTGCAACAGAACAAAAATACCCTGTAGCAAGGTTGTCATTGTTCAGCACTGTAAGAACAATTTTCTTTAATTCTTAAGAAGCTTCTTAGCAAGTATTAGCTAGCCTGATGAAATGCAGCTTGAGATACATTTTCATTTAATACCGTGTTGTTTAATGCTGCTTTTTTCTGTTTAGAACTGCAAAACTGGGGATTTCCTTTGGCGTTGTCGCAATCATAATTGCACTTATTTTGTTGGTGTGTTTTGCTGAGAAATGGATGGTAAGTAACGGTTTTCCTGTTCTCAAAACTGAATGGATGGCAACAAAGTCTTTATTTTAGAATGATAAATCAAACTATTAATTTCAAGGAGAGGTTGAGGAACTTGACATCTTACCAGAATATTTCATTGGCCAAAAGAGAGATTTAGATGCTGAACTTCAGATACTCATGTTTGAAAATTCTTAGTAGAACTTGTATGTGCTACTTCAGTGTTATATGGATTCTAGAATAGGCAGTAGGAGGGAGGAGGAAGCTGTTAACATGTGCTTCTGCAGGTGGGTTTTTTGTTTTGTTTTGTTTTTGTAAGACAAATTTCTCAGAGTTTTAAAATGTTTGTCTGTAATATTTTTGGTTGTAAATTCTGTGATTTTCTACACTGGAACCAATATTAAAATCAAAAGAAATATGAATACAGGGTTATAATAATTGATAAAGTCCCATGGAAATTACAAATGTATGAATAATTTATTGGGAGCAATTCCATAGCTGTTAGGTAGGACTCCAAATGTACCATTACATCAATTAGGACACTTTGCATTTGGATTATCTTTGCCTTACATTATTAAATGCATGCAATTACTGCTTAAATATAAATAAATAAAACAGTCTACAGTGATGTAGAGTTTAACTGTGTAAAGTAGTCCTTCTTAGCCCAAGCAATCGCTGGCAGTGGGGGAGGTGAGAGGAAGGGACTTCAGGGATGTCCATAAGCTCCTCAGATCTGTTCTGTGGCAGAGCAAGGGCAGGACTGAGTTCTCAAAGTCTTTCGAGAAGGTTCTGCCCTTGCCTTGTTGCAGAGCAGCTACAGCCTCTCAGGGAAATTGGTGCTGGAAGAGCTTCCTCTTACAGAGCCAAATTCGAGCCATGTAAAGACTAAAATGCCTCAGTCGTATTAACTGTGCTCTAAATCTTCACTGCACAGAGTCTTAACTTTCTCTTGTATAAGGGACAAAGTATTTTTATACACATAAATATTTCTTACCATTTGTAAAAGTCTGTTATCCTTCTTATTGAAATAAATCAATTTTGTTCCCAGAAATGCTGCTCAGAGCAGTGGCCTTTCTTGCATCGTCTGTGTGCTCTCTCGGAGACGGTGGAAACGATGCCTTTGCTTAGGCTTCCTTTAGCGTTCATCACCATCAGTGCCTTGCTCATTATAGCTGTTTTTAACTTGGTAAGTAATCGTTTTATCTTCATTCTGTGAATTTATTTTAGCTCCATAGTCGGAGCCACTTCCTGTGCTCTTTTTATTGAGTGCTCTGCTTTTAGCTGCCTTTTCTCATGCCTGATTGCCACCCGAGTGGGTTGACGAGAGGACGTGCCGTGGTTGCTGCTGGGCTGTGTAGGGTTAGCTGGGCTCCTGGTCCCGCAGGGTTGGCATCGTGGCCTCCCCTTAGCTGCAGTCTGAGTACTGGTTACATGTGGGTCCCTATGTCTGAAAAAGAGACCCCCCTGGAGGAACTTCGTGCTCAAGACAACTCTTTTTGTTTCCTTTTTTAAAAAATAAGCTTTATGTCAGATTGTGTGCTATGGGTTAAACCTGTCAGGGCTACCTGCCGCTGAAAGGGGCAGCCTTCCTAGCCCGTGTGCCGGCTGCGATCCCGGGAAGTGCATTCCCAAGGATCACGGTGATTCTGCTGCGAGAGGATCACGGTGATTCTGCTGCTAGGGGCTCGTCTGCTGGCTGGGCTCTTGGCACTGACTCGTGGGGCATCGTGTGGGCCCTGCCAGAGCCAGCCCGAAAGGAAACACTGGAGCAGCAGCCCTGAGCTGGGAGAGCTGCTAGAACCACATGTTTGTGCCCAATTGCTGATAGATTAGCTTGGGCATAGTGTTAACTTCCCTCTGAATTAAAAAGTAAGAGAACACACAGCAATTTTCCCTTCGTCTCATTCCTTGCGCGTGCATGTATGTATGATAAAGCTATATGGGACTTCGTGGTGTTTTAACATCTGTATTGCAGTGGTGCTGAAAGGGCAACCATGCCATGACTCGTTGTACAATATATGGAGAACAAACCTTAAATAAATGACTACCTGCTAACCAGCCAATCTGGTTTTTTTCTTCCCAACAAAACAGACTACTGAAGGAAGCAACCCAGCAAACGCTACTGCATCAAACCTCCTGTATGCCACCACCTCTGTGAGTAGAGCACTGCCTTCTGAGAGTGCTTTCATCTTGGAGGGAGTATATAAATGTTGAATAATGGCATTTTCATATCTTTCTATCTTTTATATTCATTTTTTAATAAAGATAGAATTTTAAAATCATTGAACATAGAAAAATCTACTCCTTCCACAAGGCAGTTTTGGTACTTCTCATAATATCTGCTATCATTAGCTGTGGTTTTGCTGTGTAACTTTTAGAGATCTTTCAGAAGTCTGGACTACTCATGGATGCAGCTTAAGTCTTGATTTAGTTACTCAGCACCTCTTAAAGTCCGGTGTTTTGAGAAAATTAATACAAAACAACTCAGTTTATGCTGTATTCAGTTTATACTGATCTTTTGTTTTAATGCTAGTATAGAAAAGCTTAATTCTTGTTCATACTCCTGTATTTTTTTTTAGTTGGCTATCTTAAGGGAAAAACAGAGCTATCTATTAAAAATTGAACTCTCTTCTAAATAATAGTTAGTATCTATTTAAGCATGTATTTAGCCTAGAAAATGATTGTTTGTGAGGTTTTCAGTTTTTACTTCTTTAATGTCAAAGTTTATCCATTCTGTTCTGAGACCATTCAGATGTTTGGGGTGCTCCTGTGTCCCCGGGCCCCCAGCTGCTCGTGCTGGTTACGTTTTTAACAACATGTGCAGGAGGTTGTGAGAGGACCTTGTCATTCAGGGCCATTTGCCAAGTGAAAGCTGCACATACATGATGCTTATTTTACTCACCTGATTATTTCTGTTCTTGCATGTTTGCAAACCAGCCTTTTGGGAATACAGCTGAATACTGCATCGAGGAAACTGTAAGTAGTAAAAATATATGTTTTCCAAATTTCAAACCCAAGTCTTTGAGTACTGTGTGTAGTATTGATACCTGGCAGTTTTTCTTTTTTTTTTTTTTCTTTTTTTTTTTTTCCGCCTCTTGCTTTTAAGTATTTGAGAGCATAGATGTTTTTCATAATATCAAAAGGTTCCAGTTGCCTTTGCTGTGATGAATTGCTTTGCATCTCACCCTTTTTGGAAATTTCAGACAGAAAAGTTCATCTAGAAGGTTGAGGAAAAAGCAGTAGAACAGGGTGATGTTTAGGGTCATGTTTCAGAGGTGAGAGCTACTTTGTTGATACTCTTGGGCGTCCTGAGAAATGGCACGTAGACCTGTTGGAGTTCTCTACGTGACTGTTTCTGTTTCAGGGATTGAATTGAGAATGGGAGCGTTTGCTACCTCTGAAAGTAGATTCACAGCCTTTAGGATGATGGAATTGGTACAATTCCTTATATAATATGCTCTGATTCCTAGTTTACCCTATAAATTGCTCATTTCATTAATTTCTGCAGAAACGTTAAGAGTTTACTAAGAACCTCCCTGGGCTCTGTGGCGTGGCGCTCTGTTCCCTTCTGGGTGAAGGTGTGGGATAACGTGGGAGCAGAGCAGACGCCGCCACCGGCCGCGGTGCCCAGCACGAGCTCGGCCTTGTCACCCTGCGGCCGCGGTGCACGGAGCAGCCCCCTTAACCCCTCAGCCACCGCCCCAACATCCGACCTTCTAGGAAAGTCTTTGTTAGCCTCAGTAGCAGAGAGCCCTGTGAGGGTGCGGGGGGAGGCCGCCCCGGGGCGCGGGGCTGTCGCGGCTCCCTGGGGCTGCGCGGGCAGCTCCGTCCCGGCAGGACCCGGCTCACCGCCCAGTCCCTGCACTACAAAGCTGCCTTAAGTCAGTCTTCAACTTTAAATAAATAGTTTTCTGAAGATAAGTCCCCTGCTCAGCATTCTTCCATTTTTACCTGGTATTGGTTGTGTTTGCCTCGATTATTTGTTGTTTAAATCCCCTTTTTTCTCTTTAACCATTTTTTTAAAAAATGGTGAACTAAAAGAAGTCAGTAAATCTTTCTTAGTGCAACTCTTAAAGTTCAATTGTATTATCAACTAAATTATCTTTCTTGTATTTAAATGATGTTGGTAATGAATTTCGAGCCTTTCCTACTCTTTGAAGGTCTGTTATGTGTAAAGCCTGAATTATGCAACTGCTCTTTAAATTATTCTTTTACAGTATTACACTTACTGCTGCATATTAGCATTCATTGCTTGCTCCGTGTTCCTCCAAATGAGCTTCGAACTCAAAGTTCTTCTGCTGTCCATTGCTGTGACCATTTACCTCATCATTTTTAATACCCTTCAGCATATTCACATGAGCGTCTCTGTGAATGACACCAGGTACCTGCCAAGCTTTTTATAATACACAATAGAGTTCCACTGACGGAGGCACAGGTTTTTGTGAAATTTTGGATTTTTGAAAGAGAAAAATCACAGAAGTCAAAAAGCATTACAGAGCCTTTTGTAAAGTTAATGACACAGAAATCATATTAGACTGCTATCACCTTAAGAAAAAAAAAGGAATTAAGAAAAATAGCTTTTTTTTGAATTATTTTTTAAGAAAAAAAAAGCATGAAATAAAGGCTTCAGAGATATCTAGAACCTGAGCTTACACTGAGGCTTCTACTAAGAAGGAATGGGAAAAACCTCAACCTTTTAAGAGTGTTGATCTTTTAAAGCATGGAGAACAGCCTTTCACGAATAAGAAAGTAGTTCAAGGTTTTGCTGACTATTTCTGCAGAAACAGTGTGGGAGGAACCTTAGACCTTAGTTCAGTGGGAATAAAGATGCTTCGTGTCTACTCGAATGGCCACTACGCTAGTTGCTTAGCGAGGTTTGAGGGGCATTTCTGTCCGTGTTTGGTGCAGCTCAGGTGCTGCACTGAATGGTGGTCCTTTCTCATGGTCAGGGTAGGACCTTTTTTGCCAGAGAGCCTCTGGCACAAGGAGCTGATGCCAGTGCTGCTGGTTCTGAGCGAAGGCACCTCCTCCTGCTCTAGCCCACCCCGAATGATCATAGAATCACAGAATCCCAGAATGTTTAAGGTCAGAAGGGACCTCTATATGTCACCCAGTTCAACCCCCCTGCACACACAGGGTCACCTAAAGCACGTGGCACAGGACTGCGTCCAAGCGGGTTTTGAAGATCTCCAGAGAAGGAGACTCCACAACCTCTCTGGGCAGCCTGTTCCAGTGCTCTGTCACCCTCACTGTGAATAAATTTTTCCTTAAGTTGGAAAATAAAAACTCCTGATGTGGAGTTTTCTTAAGGATCCAAATGATTTGGTGTTGCTTTCTTGTTTTCAGGTTTTTCATGAAAGACCCGGGAATAATGACTAATTTATATCTGGTTCTGTTTTATGTAACCCTAATTCTACTTGCAAAACAGGTAGGTATTTAAAAAGCAATAGTTTAGCTCATTTTTACTTGCTGCAGGTATATTTAAGCAAAATGCAAAAGAATTGTTAATTTAAATTGTTCAAGAAATTTATATGTACTTCTAAATTCTTTATTATTTTACTTAGTTGAAGTCAATGCAGAAATGCTTACTGTGGAAGGGCAGGAACTCTCCGATTTTCCTCTCTAATGGAACTCCAGAAATTGGAAAGCAGAACTTAGATTTTTCATCCTCTAATCCAGGCAGTAATTCAAGATAAAAATAATCACTACATTATTAAAATGTCAGACTTGTAAACACGCCTGAAGTGACCTGAGTGGCATTCGTTCATGCTGATTCCTTTGCATTTTTCTAACCTTCATTCTTGAAGCAGTCTCTATAACTATCACATTCAAAATGGCTTGAAGAAACCTTATTGCTCCTATTCTTATTTTGAATAATTTAACACTTCTTCAGTGAGGTGATATATGGATTTAATTTAAATATTTATTTTCCAGATTGACTATTATTGCCGACTAGATTGTCTTTGGAAGAATAAGTTTAAAAAAGAACATGAACAGTTTGAAACGATGGAGAATGTTAACAGGCTTTTGCTGGAGAATGTTCTTCCAGCACATGTTGCTGCCTATTTCATTGGGGAAAAACGAAATGAGGTATGTCTGATCTCTGCTATGTGAGGGACAGTAGATTGAACTTCTCTAACACCAGGCACAGAGAATACTGGAAGATTCTGCACACAGGTATCTTGTTTGCATTCAAAATCTTAAAAACAACCAAACAAAAAACCCAGGAATCTTGTACCCGCACGGCATCCAGGACATATCATCTTTATTGTCAATCTCTGAAATCTGTTCTAGGAATTAGATATTCAGCTTTGGGAGTGAGTTTGAGTTTGGCAGTTACTTAGGACGGGCTTACTGCTTTGCAAAGTCCATATTTTACTAGAGTGGATAGGCTTTCTTTCTAAAATAAGTTAGTTAAAGGACCAGATAATATTTCCTGAGTTACAACCCCAATGGGAAACGTTAATTGATAAGACAGATATCCCAGAAGAATCATTATTATGCCAGCACTGCAGCAGAATAAATACTGCAAATTTCTGTCCAGATAAGAATTTTGAGATACATGGATAACTTGGCTTTTCTGTAGCAAATCACCTATGTTATCACTCCTGATTTAAAAGAAAATACTTTATAAAGTTCATTACTTTACATTGTGCTATGGGATAATTTCATGGAAAAAATGTAATTTGATTAGTGGTAGCAAGCAATGATAGTTTTCATCAGTTCTGGTGGAAGGTAACTGCTGAAAATGTGTCAATATATTATGTTCCTGCAGGACTGGTATCATCAGTCTTACGACTGTGTCTGTGTCATGTTTGCATCAGTACCAGATTTTAAGGTGTTTTATACTGAATGTGATGTCAATAAAGAAGGCCTGGAATGCTTGCGGCTGTTAAATGAAATCATTGCTGATTTTGATGAGGTAATTAAGCTTCTGGCAAAAACGGGCTATGTTATGTATTTACTACAAATAAAATGTTTTGCTGGATCTGTGAGCATTGGGGGAGTAAAAAGGCGTTAGGCTGAACTAATCCTCTGAGCTCAGCCGTGCAACGTTGGAAGTAAAGTATATTCCCAACTGACAAGGTTTTTTAATTATATCATTTAACGCATTAGCAGTGTGGTTTGAAAGACCTGAATTTCAGAACTTGTTTCATTTCTGCTATGAGCTGGTAGAGCAGCTCCTCAGTGCTTTCTTGTCCAGCACTGATGTGATTAACGATGGTATTCCTAAAGATGCTCGCTGCTCATTGCAGAGAGTACAAGATTTCTGGTTAAAACTGAAACGTGGCATTGATGTGTGTCAACTCCCCTTTGAACAGCTGCTGTTAAAACCTAAATTTAGCGGTGTTGAAAAAATCAAGACCATTGGAAGCACCTACATGGCAGCAGCCGGCCTCAGCGTCACCCCTGGCCAGGAGGGTAACCAGGTAGGTTTGGGGGGCTCTCCAGTGCGATAACCAAACGTGACGAGATGATAACAACAACAGGGAGCTACCAGGAGTGACTTTCTGAAGCGTGGATGAAGATGGGAAGAGGGTCTCACATCCAATTAGTGTCTTCTATTTTCTCTCTTTTTTTTTTTTTCCCTCCTCATCAGACATTAGACCTGTAAGCCCAGCATATTTTTTCCAGTAGCTTAGCATTCCTAGATGCATAACAAGAGTCAATAACCCGGTGGTCGGAGGATGCCTGCCGAAGAAAAGGCCAGCTCAGACTTTGACAAGAAGCTGTTATGTCTGAGAACTGGCACAAAAAGAAAATCCTGAAGTGCTACATGTTAGGTCTGAATTTGAAACATTCTATAACTTAGAAGAATTAAAATCAGTTTCTCAGCTCAGGCTTTACCTTCACTGCGGCAGGGCTGTGAGCGGCATTGGGATGTGTCCATGTGTTGTATGTACCAAGCATTTACATTAAATCTGAGGACAAGGGGAGAGGCACAAAATTGTGATCATAAAGGTCAGCTATATCGTGCTGGCCTTCTAGTCACTTCTGCTGAACCTGTGTGTTTTTTTTTTTTTTTAATCCACATATTGTGTTAGTTGAACTGGGTATTTCTGTAGTGTGGCCTCATCCTTAAAAACATGTACCTTATTCATTAGCAGTTCTGGTTTGGAAAAGCCTGTGGAATAGCAGGGTGATACAAGTCAGTGTGGTAGTGTTCAGTCATTAATATGTGCTCTGGTCTGCCTAGGATAAGGAGAGGCAGCACGCTCACATTGGGATTATGGTGGAATATGGAATTGCCTTGATGAGCAAACTGGATGGCATCAACCGACACTCCTTCAACAACTTCCGCCTGCGCATCGGTAAGTGCGGTTTGACCTCTGCGGTTCCGTAAAAATGAGAAATCAACTGGATGGGTTCACTGGATTGCTGAGCACCACGGAGCCTTTCCCACCACCGAACACTGCATTTGGATCCCTGTAAGCTGCTGACTAGCTGAAAGTGTTGTGGGATAGTCCAGCTTTTTAAGAATGCCAGACTTTTTCAGGA
This sequence comes from Tinamus guttatus, assembly GCF_059628265.1. Classification (NCBI taxonomy): domain Eukaryota; kingdom Metazoa; phylum Chordata; class Aves; order Tinamiformes; family Tinamidae; genus Tinamus; species Tinamus guttatus. The sequence continues at coordinate 5,219,353 of NW_028288923.1, forward strand.
ATGTCACTTAGAGATTAGTGATCAGAAATCACTGGAAAAAGGAAAAGCAATATTAGACCTGGATGAAATTGGAGAAAACTATGGATCTGGATGCAGAGAGAGGTACCCTGCTATTAACTGCTGGCTGAAGACAGTATTGTAATTGTTCAGACATGTATTTCCATATATTAAAAGTAGAAAAGGAAGAATTTTGCATTGCAGTGGACTCTGCCCTAGCTTTTTCTTGGACTTCCTATTTTGCAATAAATGAGTCACTTCTGTGCCTCTTTTATTTTTTCTCTCTCTCTTTCTCTCTCTCTTTCCCCCCCCCCCTCTCTCTCTCTCCCTCCCCCCCCCCCCCTCTCTTTCCCCCTCTCTCTTTCTCGGAAGGTTTCGATTTGTGGCTAATAATGAAATAATGAAGCTAGATATCATGTGATTTTGTACTTCAGTAATTAAACGTGCTTTTATTTATACAGGGATAAATCATGGCCCAGTGATTGCTGGTGTGATTGGTGCCCGGAAACCTCAGTATGATATCTGGGGCAACACAGTTAATGTCGCCAGCAGAATGGAGACTACGGGAGAGCTTGGCAAAATCCAGGTACACCCAAGAGCTTTGGAATGTCCATGTATTTTTTTTTTTTTCCTAATTGGCCATGTGTGTGTGGTATGTGTTTGTTTTTTAAAGAATAATAGCATTTCACAAGAGTTTCTAATTCTTTTTACCCAAAGGTCACAGAAGAAACAAGTAAAATACTACAGGAATTGGGATATTCATGTGAATGTAGGGGACTCATTAATGTCAAAGGCAAAGGAGAACTAAGGACTTACTTTGTGTGCACCGAGACAGCCAAATTCCAAGGTATTGGACTGAACTGACCAATATGACTGAGTTCATCAAAGTAGACTTAGAACTGTCTTGCTTCTGTGAAGACTTAGAATTTCCCTCCTTATGTGAAGGAGATTATTCTAAAAACATAGACACGCTATTCATACATCCCAAAATAGGAGAAAGATATGTTTTGAAAGAAGTTGAAAATTTCCTAGGAGACAGAAAACCACCTTGTGGACAGGACTACCTTTCCCTGAAATAATTTGAGGATTTAGCTGGAACTGAAGCATTTTCAGGTTCCTTTCCTTACCTGCACTGTGGGAGTCCAGCAGCACCAGTAACAATCTGTGTGGATGCACTGCACAATTAATAACTGTATTGAAACATTCCCTACTTCCTTCCTTGGTGCATCAGTGTTGTATCTGCTGCAGACCCGAGAGGATACACTGGGTACTGCACACCCTGCTCTTAGTGCTCAACAGGCTTCGTGGCAGAAGACTGCTCAGTCACGGGAAGAGGAATGCAAGGAAATGCGAACGTACCGCAGCTCAGTTGTGCTGAGCTCCTCTGGGAGAAAAAAAATGCACAGTATTGGACCACTTTTTCAGTACTTTAGCCTTCTTTGTAGCAGTACCTTGTATTACACAAATGTATTCCTCACTTGCAGCTTCTCGGAAGTAACTTTCACCTAGCTCAAAGTATTTACATTGTAATACCTGCTCTCCTTTGTGCCTGTGTATTTAGCAGCTGCATGCAGATTCTTGTACACTGGCAGAGAAAAGGGATCTTTAACCTTCCGACTTTGTCAAACATTGTACCTGATCTCAAGGTGCACTGGGCACCTGCAGGTGATCCTGCCCGCTTGGCTGCAGAGGCTCTGATAGCGCTGACGTCCCGGTGGGGATGCTGCGTGATCACTGCTTGCTTGAAGGCAGTTGTAGAAGAAGAAAATCTGTTTTGAATTGTTCTGAAACTGAAGAATGAAGAGCAGAACTAACAGGCTACTAGTAGAGACAGCAGCAGACAGAACTGCAGCTGAGGTGCTTGCTTCTGGTTTTGTTTCTTCCATCTGCCCAGCCCTGGCTGGACGCCTTCTAAAGGCAGCACAGGGCATGAAACAATCAAGTGCTGAAGATTGTGAAAGGATGCGCGGACAAACGTGCGCAACGGAAACGTCTCAGCAGCACCTCGGGGCTGAAAGGAGGCTCCAGAGCATTTGCAAGCATTGACTTACTGTAAAGATAGTTTAGTGTGTGAAGTCTTTTTTTTTTTTTTTGTTACTGGCTTTTGCTAATTTCTAAATAGGCAATTTTCCACTTACTGCACTCAATCTACTTTCTGTTGGTGGAGATGATAGTATTTTGCAAGGGTAACATCTTGTGCCCAAATATATGTAATAATTAAGGATTTTCCCCCTTACATGCAACATGGGGTATGAAGAGGCGGCACAGTGAGCTGTAATGTGAGTTCAACATCTGTTCTGTCAAGCCTTACTTTTCTACAAAGCATCACTTATTAATATTTTGGGGTTCAGTACTAAACCATACTGGAACAATGTTTAACAAGCAGTCGTATGCATCACTGCAGCTTTCTAATTACTGTGTAATTTCTTTAGAAGACAAAGTGACTATGTTTCAAGACAGGAACAAATCTAAATATTGTTTAACTGTGACAAAGGATTATGGCCTTTGCCAGTTTGGTAGGTCAAAACTGTGTTCGTAATAGTCTCCAACAGAAAATATCATGGTAGAAAACCTTGGTTTGAGGTTGTCTGGTTCATGTGTGGACTCTGCTGAAGAAGAAAGTTTAATACTTGGTGTCTTTCGTCCTTGGTGTCAGTATCAGGTCAGTGTTGTAGTTGAGTAAACTTTCAAACAGCTTCTACCGCTCTTGTGTGTTGTCTCTCTGTAACAGCAGATGCTCATCAAGCATTTGCTCCGAGATATTTATTTATTGTTTTGTATGGACCATGCCCGAGTCAACAGCTCCTCAGAGGCGGCTGCTGTTGACACCGTATGGGAGGTAGAGTGACTCCTGGCTTCACTAACCTACTCTGAAGAGTGCGCTATGCAGGCTCTGAAGTGTTTCTGTTCACTGTAGTAGTAGACTGTAGACATAAGTTATCTGTGAAAGAAAGTTAACTGTACGTAACAGCATTTGGAAATGCTTTTGTTTACATTATGTTGCCTGTCAGGCTAGTAAGTCGCTTGGCCGTAACTTAACCTCATTTACAGAAGTGGTATAAAGAGCAATAGCTTTTCAACTGGATGACATGATTTTTCATTGCAATTTTAAAAGGACCTAGGCTGGACAAAAGGCTAGATAGTCTGTGTAAGGTCAGGAAGACCAAGGAAAAGGGGCTGTATCCGACGATGACTTTTTAATTTCCCATCAGAACTGGAATTGCATAATATGAGCTATATTCAACCATAGAAAAAGTTCAGTGTAAGAGGTAATTATATTTAAATATTTTTAACAGTCCTTTCTTGAGAGTACTGTGGAAATTAAAATTATTTCTTCAATCTTGTTTAAAAATCCTTTTTATAGCATTACTGTTTTCCTGAACTAAAAAAAGTGGCACTGTATCTAATTTGAAAAGCTAATAGCATCTTGAATTAATCTATTTTAAAGAACAAACTTCTGTTTTACCATTAAATAAAAACAAGTTTATGCAATTGGTTTGTTTTGTGGTTATTCTGAAGTGTTTGATATATTCCCACAAACAGGGGGCATGATATTTCTTAGACCTTTATACAGTTAATGAGATTGTTTTCCTTGCAAAGTAAACTTGATTTAAATGGAAAATATGTAAAGTGATGTACTTACAGTCAGCAGCTAAAATATAGTTTCAGCACTCAATTTTCTGTAATGCAGTTGAGTCATCTTTTACTTTGGCTTTCTACTGTGCTACAGCAAAGGTAAGTGACTGGAAATGCAATGCCCTAGACTGAGCTGGTAATGATGTGCCTGGCACTGTTTTGCATCTTGTCTTCGCGTATAGTATGAAAATGATTGAAGTATTAATGGAAGAATTCTTTCCCTGGTGTATTTCAAAGTAATGAGCTGCCCTCAACAATGAATTGTTGGGAAATTTCTGACTGTTTTATTACAAAAAAAAAAAAAAAAAAGGATTCTGGGACAACTGAAAACATGGAGGAAAAGTTCAGTCTGACAATTCAATCTCTTTAAAAATGAAATTCAATTATAAGAATCACCAAGGTTTATAAACAGAATCAAATAAGCCCTTTTACACCGCCCTTTTGAGAGGGAGGGAGGAGGGGCGTCTACCTCTTTGTCTCAGGTTTGTGTCACTTTCCTCGCTTAAGCACTTTATAAATTGCTAATTGGATGGAGCTGAACAAGTAACCCATCATTCCTGATAGAGAGCAAGATGCTAGCGAACCCCTGAAATGGGTAAATAACACTAAAAATGGAGAGGGGGCTGGAGCAGAACTTATGTACAGCACAGTGTCTTACAGCAGAACGGGGCTAAAAATTAGAGTTACGAGAAGGTTACTGACTATGGCATAGACAAAAGGCTGCTTGTACAAGGGGCCTCCCCTCGAATACTGCAGTGCTGCTTGCATTCTTCTGCCTGGTACTATGCTGTCGGTCTCCTTTTTTGAGCTGACTGTTACTACTGGAATTCAAGTATGTTATTTCTTTCTAATACGCAAACCTAACAGCATTATTCAGATAGTGTCTAATAACACCTTCAAACAAGCAAGAGAGCTTTCTAGGTATCTTCAACCCAATTTTGTATTGCTACTTAAGTGTGGAATTTTTATGTGCCAGCAGCAATCATAAAATCTAAACCTTTATTTTAGAAACTTGCATGTTCAGATATTAATGTTTTCTCTGCCCCCATGCAGATATGGGTACACAGTACACATGACTTCTGGAACTTTTGTTGAATCCCTGTACCTTATTATATAGTGACCTTTTCACTTATGCTTTTGAGTTTTCCAGAGAATGCAAGGAAAACTTAAATGGTGTAGAATTCCCGTAAATAAATTACTAATGTTGAAAGAATAATTTAGTACATTTATGTAGCAGAAGTAATTCTAATACAAAATAAAAAGGGCATCAGTTCCAAAATTTAATAAACAAAAGTAGTTTCTGTCACACGCAATATACACATGCTCAGTGAGTACACTTGAAGAGCATTTATCTGGTTCTTAAATAGAATCAAACAAACATCAGTAAACTTAACTGAAGCTTTAGACTGTAACTGGGCCACATTCATTTTCAGTGATGGTGACAGTCTTCTTAGGTTCCTGGAAGTCTGAAAAATTACAGGAGAGGCTTCATCAATCAGCAAATCTGATAGTCTTCAGCAAAAGTACACACACGGTGCAATACTTCTCCTCAAATCCTTGCTATTTGTGTAGATAGTCCTGTGTTAAAATTATTTTCTTGAAAAGTTGTGTAAAATGAGTTTATCTGGTCTGTTTTTGTTAAATAACCTCTCTTGCACATTGCTATGAAAAAGAAATTTTTTAGTTAAAATTTCTGGAGATGTAAACTTCTGAAGGAGTTGTGCTCTCTGAATTAAATACCATCTTTTGATGGTATGAAAGTTTCTATGAACTGTAGAGCATTTAAATTTGTTGTGTGGAGTAGCTTTCTTGAAGCTAAGTTTTTATCTTCTTTAAAAAGTGAAGACTAACACAATCTCTGGGTACACTTGGATAATTAAAGTGGCCTAATAAGCCACTGCCACAAGGGGGAGATCCTGTTCTGGCACCTAAATCTGACTGAACTGATTCCTTATTCTAGGAAGAACAGGGTTTTGCCAGATAAAGGAGTTGAACTGATTCAGTCAGTTTACAGAGCACTACAGCTGGCTCAAGTAAGCAAGAGAGGTGAGCTAACAGCAGCTTATGGAAGAAAGCTGTCCTCCTGTACCAACAGTGAGGAACAGAATCACTCTGAATGGAAAAGCTGGAATTTAATTGATTGCCAAGCTCGGAAACTTAGCAATGCTAGAAAACCAAGTTGATTTTTTGGGACAAAGTCCGAGAGAAGCAGGTTTAAATCTGACCATTTCTTCCACTATGAAGTATTTTACATATGCAAGTACAAAATTAAGCTTGTACAATGAATTTATGTATGCTATTTCAAAATTTATTATAATTTGATAATTTTAATTTGTTTCAGCTTTATATCCCTTAGTAGGTTCTTCATCTTTTATTTTCAACCATAAAAACTGTGCAAAGGCTAAAATGTCACTATGAATGATTGAATGATAAAATAACTACATAGCTGAGAGACAGTTCCATACATCTGAGAGATTAATTTTGGCCTGAGATCAAGAATCACAACTTTTCGTAAGCCCAGAATTTTAGAAAAGGAAAAGTAAATGGCAGTTGAGACTGAAGTAGTGCAAATTCTACCACGAAACAATCTAACAATTTGCAGATGCGCGTCTGTTTGAGCTGGACCATTGCTGCAATGCATTTGTATACTCACCATCTGTTAAATCTACCCAGCTGTCTTCTGTATCAGGTAAAGGAACTGAAATTCCCATTGCTTTCCGGATCCCATATGTACTAACAATATCACCTGGAGTCACTTGCTGTGCAAGTTCTTTCAGATTATTTGTTACTCTCTCCGCTAAAAAGATAAAAGTGAATATGTTCATCTGGTAAATGTGCATCAAAATTGTTCAAACAAGCCCTCCCACCTGTAAACAGGGTTTAGTTCTATAACTAACAAACGCATTCTTAGGGACTGTCACCTTGGTTCACAATAATTTATTAAATGTTCACCATTGATCAACTCTTCAAAGCAAAAAAAAGTAATGCTTACCCAAGTGCATCTCTCTGTAAGATGGAGCAAGAAGACAAATCATATTAGGGGGAGGTTTTGTACTTAGTCGTTCATTCTGAGCATCTTGGAGTTCTCTCAGAAGCTTTGTTGTTTCATCAAGTTTCCTCTGGAAGATTTCAGCCTCTGTTTAACACAAGAGAAAAAAAAAAAAGTCCTAATAATAAGAGAGTGTAGTTACTCATATGATCACAGGGTCAGGCTGAATATGCCAAGGGAGTGAGATCAAAAAATCTGAGGTAGGAAGAAAACTCACCCTCAGACTCAAACTCTTCCATGGGCATGCCGAAGTTTGTGACCGCTTTCAGTGCTGTAAGCCTGTCATTACTAGCAGCGTCCAGCCTGCTAGCCATATCCATTTCCACTATCTAAAACAAAACAAACTCACTCAGCAGAATACAACTGAGGTAATATTTGATCAGTTTTGAAACAGTAAAATTGCTTTAGGCAATTAGAAATTGGTGTACAGCTGGAAAGTTCAAAGATATGCCATGAAACTTACTCAGTTTACTATCCTAGGACATGTTCAAATAAAAGGGGCATCTGTCCAAAGTGCTGGGAACGTGCACATAAAATGTAGTTAAGTTGAGACCAGCATCCTAATTAAGTAATTCCTTCTGCTCACCCAAACCAGAATTTTTCCATGACAAAGAAGGCCAAAGGACAAAACCTGGACACTGTAAGGATTAAAGTTTCAGGAGAACAGTCCTTTCACTTGAAAGCTCTTCCTCTCTTTCCAGCTGAGGAAGGTTTGTTGGGAATGGTTTTAGTGACAATACAGTATATCTACAGTGACACAAACTATTTGAGAAAATGCTCCAAGGATACTGTGTGCCCACCAGCTATTGTGTGGTATTTTATATTGATAAGTTCATGGTAAAAGATAGTAAAACTACCTATTTTTTTAATTGATACAAAAAAAAAAAAATTACCTTCGCATCTCTTGATACATCACTTCTTTCAGGTGAACCTTCACCTTCCTCCAGTGGCTGGATTGAGAAGATTTTAAAATTAATCTTATTGTTAAATTCAAAGAAAACCCTTATAATACCATTTAAATCAAAGTAAGTTTTATAGTGTGACAGCAAGTTTTCTTTGGAAAGCAAGTTACAACACTGCTATTTTTAGGGGGTATTATTGAGCTATTAGAAAATAGATTATACAATCACTAAAATACATACATTTCTATAGCACACGTTTTTTTTTATTCCTTTTGCAAATGTTTCCATGTTTTTCTGCAGTGATTTCACCACAGAGATTATTTACTGGGGGAGAAGAGTAAAGGAAGAAAGACGCTGATTAGCTGCTGGCATGTTCTGTTTCAAAAATAATTTATCTGCATGATTACAAGCATGATTGAAGCTGAAAGGCAATGTCGGGTTTTAGACAAGAGTTGACTACTAATCAAAGGCCAAAGGCTGATCTTTAACCCAGGAAATAGTTCCACTATTAATTAGCTCATGTACTGTTTCTTTCAATACTTTACATTCATGTCCAATTCAAATCCAGACATTGCTGTATTTTCTTACTAACTGGAATGGGAGCCAGTGCTAATGTGTATGGGAAAGTAGATAGAGGGCAGACATACAACTTTGTCAAGCTACAGTAATGTTAATTTTCTCGGTAATTAGCAAGTTAGTCTTTACTGCCAAGTTTTACAAATTAAAAGGCAGTGCATATATAAGAACAGTATCATCTTTCTCCAGCTTTACAGCTGTGTGCTAAACATAAACATCAGAAAATTCATAAATTCATTCTTACCGTTTCTAATTCTCTGAGAGATCTAGAATGTCCTCCTTTCGTTAGAACATCAAGCAAACTATCAGCCATTACAAAAGGATAATCTTGAGATTTCATCAAAAATTCATGAATACTAGAAGATTAAAAGATAATTAGGATAACTTTCTAATCAAATGTTCAATGGGAAAATATTTTTGCTAAGTGAAGTCAAAACAAGATGTACAGATGTTAGTCCTGGCATATTGTCTTATTAATGACTTGCATTAATGACTAGCAAACTGATAAGCCTGTCATTATTCAGCAGCAAATGCTCTGGCTTGAATATAACGGCTTCTGTTCATGAAAGCTACTGCATGTATCCTAATTGCTTACCTGAAAGATCCTTGATTAGAGTCTTCCCCATATGTTGAATAAATTAGATCTGAATCATCTTTACTGATGTTGGCAAATGTAGAGTCATATGTTGGAGCATAGGAACTATAAGGTCCATAATTCAAGTACATCACTGATGGATAACAACAGTACTAATTACTATCTCCCAGTGACATTAAATGAAAACAAGAATGCATTGTAAAATAGTCCCAAAAAAGGAACTTTTTAGGAGTATAGTTGAACTTAAAAGATATAATTAACATCTATTTCAAAGACATTTTATTTACATGTTTTGTTAATAGTATTTTATGCTTTAACATAATATGAAAATTAATTTCAGTGCTACTAACAGGTTTTTGGCTGCCAGCTATGATCTTTCTAAGCTTGAAAAATCCTTTTGTCTAGCTGATGTAGTTTCCATACGTTCCATTATAGATTACCACTTTATTAAATACGTTTCTCCTTTGTATGTGCAAATTCAGCTAAGTTTTGTGATGTGCTGTTTAGTTTGGTGATAAATATATGCAAGAGAAATAATACATTTTTATCATTTAAAAAACAGGTTCTAGGCTGTTTGTGTGGTGGTAATGAGACCATAAGCAGAATGTCTTGTAAGGAAAAAGATTTAGAGTAAAAAATATTCAGCACTTGCCTGGAGTAACTTTGTTTCTTTTATCTTCTTTGAAACCTTGTAATGTATTAACTCCTGACTGAAGTCTTCCTGCTGTCATACCCAGCTTTACAGGGCAGTAACCTGGTTCTGCAACAAAATACAAAACAAAGCCATAGTCGAGCGGTATGAAAGATGTCCAACCTTATTCATTACAATTACTCTCAAAATGCTTTATCATATATGCAGTTGCATACTAAAGATTGCATGTAGTTTTGCATGTAGAGGATCTAACTCTGAAGGACAGGACTGTCCTTATTCTTGACAAGATTTATTGCTGCCCAAAGAAGGGAAAAAGGAACTGATTTATCAATCAGTTTTTCAGCTTGGTTTCTGTCTACTCTAAGATTGGCCAGTCCAACTCTGTAACAAGGTGGCAATTAAGTGCTCAAGCCTCTGTCTCTAGCTAGTAGCACTGACATGACAAAATAAAGGGGCACCCAGACAGTTCTCACTGTTCGCACTTCTAGGTTTGTTACTCTTTGGGTGAGCAAACACGCTAGTCTGCGTATGAATGAGGTTAAGGTGCCTGAACGCACAGCAGGCAGCCCTCTCCCAGGGCAGCAGCTTTCTCCTGTACCTCCCACAAGCAGCTGACACAACAAGGAGAACTAAAAACCAGCACCCACTATAGTCCTGTTCTATCTGTTCCCTCAACTGCAGCTTTTTAAATCCTCTTCTTAATCAGATTACAAAGAAGTGCTTGGATCAGTTGCTGATCTGCCCCAGCAAAAACACAAAAGAGCAGGTAAGTGAAAGTGTGACAGTGGCTGGTGACCTGGGCCCTGCCAACTTACCGCTTGTGTTAAGGTCAACTGGATTAAGAAGGCCCAGAGTTGTTGTGCCATCTGGTTTTCTTCTTTCAAATTCACACTGAAAGAAGATTAGACTATTTAATGTACATACTATTTGAAACTCAGAGTTCTTAAACTAATAAAAATGCCAAATGCAATTATTTCACAGGTAATAAATAGAAAAGGATTTGGAAAGAGCAGTCATATTGCTGCTCTAACTTATTTTCACAAGTATTGGTGTAGGCATAAGCAATTAAAGAATTAAGATAAATAATATTTCTAGGGACTATGAGATAATACATTTCTTGGTAGAAAATGAAATGGACTTAGTTTATCAAACTGTATTTCTTTGATCAAATACAAGGGTGTTCCACCCTTGCAGGTGAGTTTTTTGCATGTCAGATTGAAGATAGATTCTTGAAGTTGCCACTATTCGTCTTTCCTATGAATTTATTTGTGATTTCCAAAAACTTCTTTTGCTGATGAAAGCATTCAACTGAAATACTGTTCTTTTTATCAGCTTAAGATATTACACAAATTACCTGTGATGTGTAAAAAGGTGTAAACTGTAGCAAACTGGACTCTCAAGTGATATAAGATGCCAACTAAGCTCGTTTCACGAAAGAATGAATTGAGTTTCCCAAAAAAGATTTACCTGGCTATTTGCAAGTCGTCTTGTTAACTTTCCTCCAGATTCCCTAACAATGCGATCAATCTGTTCTTGTTCCCTTTCCAAACTGTTATTTCTTAATTTGTCTTCAGGTAGATCTTTGTCCTTCCTGTGAAGAAAGGCCATGTATTTTAGTTACTAGAATCTGACTTAAAAGATACTGAATGGCTTAGTTATCAGACAAGGATATGATAGATATATTTTTATATCCAACTATGCAAAATGCTTTTGTAGGCAAAACAACTAAAAGATTAAAAAAAAAAAAAAAAAAAAAAACTTTTAATATGGTCTGTGGTGAGTTTAAGTTAGTACCTGAAGAATTTCTTGTATAGAGCTTGCTTTAGCTATACTGCTGTCCTAGTTTGGCATATGCTAGATTTCACATCCTCGATGCCACAGAATTAAGAATGGTATTTTTGCTAAAACAAAGCAGTAGCTACTCTGAATTTTAGTAGCAGCATTTTCAAATCTGAAGTAGAAAACAAGGAATGGACTTGATAAATAGGTATAGGGTTATCCCCATGAGAAATGTTGGCATCCTCTAAAATGATTCTAACTATATATATTTTTTGCTAGACTAGGATGCTTGACAGAGATGTTGTTCCTTTGAGATGAACAACTTCTACTGCATAGGCAGTATCAGAAAGACATAAACCCAACTCCACTGATGCTAAAATTCATTTTGTTTCAGTAGCATAAGAACTATGTAACCTTTAATCGTTATTGAGATAATACTTCACTTTTTGTGTTCTTTGTTAGGTGTTTTGAATACTTTGGTGTCACTGTCCGCGGATTCTCCTTTGTCTTTCCCCAGACCAGTTTCATCTTCCCCATTTGGCTGCTGTTCCATCTTGTCTTTTTCCTTCCTGGTCTTCTGCAGGTCAGCCATGAATTCTATACTTTGTTTCAAGCTCTGAATTCTTTCCTAAAATAGATACTGGAATGCTTTTACTTCCTACTTCAATTATTTTGTTTCCTAGTTTACCCACAAAGGATGGTTTTATTTTGGTGCCTTTTTCTTCTAATACATAGCAAATATAGAGGCAATTTAGAAAATGTAAAATAAGTGCAAACAGTTACAAGCAATCTGGTAGCTATGCTAGAAGCATAGCATGATCTTAAAACAACGCACCATTTAAATCTACTTTGTAAATATTTGAGAAGCATTAAACCATTTTTAACAGGTTTCAAAATATCCATATACAAAAAATAGAATGCAAAGCCATGAGAAGGCAAGAAGCATACTTTTTAATGCTTTGTTCTGTAATTTTCTATTACCTGGCTGAGTATCTTCATCCCTGAGTGCAGTAGTTTCTTTGCAGCTTTGTAGTAAATGGTGTCTGGCTTGTTGTAAATCATTGCATTAGTGCACATCAATTTGAAGTTATCCTGTACAGACACATTGATTTCATAATGAAAGTTAAGACTTTGTAATATATTATATTAAAGTCCTAAATGCAATATTAACAGTATCTTGAGCAATAGTTAAATATAACTTCAAATAACATTTCTACTTAATAAATTTAAGAAATGTCTTTAAACAATAGCAAATGAAGCCTTCAGAAATAAGCATGTAGCTTAGACTCTTAAGTCTCAAAACTAGCACTCCAATAAACAACCTCAAAACATTCCTAAATGTTTGTGCTCTTCCTAGCTTTAAAAGCATTGATACAAGCTCTTTTAGCTAAAGTTATAACCTTCCCCCACAAGTCAGCAACTAAAGGAAAACAAAGTGAAGCAACCCAATTTTTCCCCATTACTCTCTCCAGTCACTTAGACGGAAGAGCAATGTTTACATATTGACTAAGCTTTGCCAAAATAAAAACCTGATGAAACCACGAGGCTTAGTCATGAGCCAGTTATCCTTGCCTAATCAGTTATTTGCTTTTTTGTACCTCCAGCAAGTACAAGACAACATTTAGGCACTTCTATTCACTTCACTAAGTGCCAGTTTTATGAAATTAGTACTTGAAAGTTATGAGGAAAAAGAAAATGAAGATAAATTTATACAATGAAAAGGTGCAATTCAAAGTCATTACAGAGAATCTTCCAAAGTTTTAGTTAAAATTAAGAAAAAAAAACAAGTATACCTATATGAAGTTCATTTCTTCGGTAACTAATATAATCTGGAAACATATTACAGATCTTTACAGGCCTGCTTTATCACAAAAGTTAAAATGAAAACCAGCTTTCAGCACAAGCACCTTCCAGTAAAAATAAGTGCTGATGTTTGTGAAAGGTTGAAAAACCAGAAAGCAGGGAGAAAGATGTTCTCTAGATCTGTTTGCCAGGCTAACCGGATACAGCTGAAACAACGGAATATTTTCTAAAGTTTCAGAATTCTCAGTAAGAACACCCAAACTGGTAAAATAAATTAAACTGGTAATTACACATGCTTTACACTCCTCATTTAGCTGTGCAGAGAACTAGAAAACATTTCCGTTAAAGAAAACAAGAGCAAAGCCCAACCCCCTGTATGCTGAACCTTTTAAAAACTCTAGGAACCTTAGGAATGGGACCCCTAATCCACTAGAACTCATGCACACACATGCAGAGGAGCCAGCACAGAGGCAAGAGAAGGAAGAATGAAAAGTTCCCTTCTGCAGCTCTCATGGGCTTGTGGGCAACAAGCCTTTAATGGCATGTCTTATATTTTGATACATAATCTAGAGGTGTTATAAACATTAATCCAAGCCTGCACAGTGGTAACAGCTGCTGTGTTGAGGCCTCAAAAGGAAAAAAAAAAAAAAAAAAAAAAAAAAAGCCAAGGGACTGATCAGAAATTCATGCATTATGACTGGCCATCATCACACAGTACTTGGTCCCAGCACTTCACTTACAGCACACATGACTAGGAATTCTTAAAAACAAAAAAAGCTTTCACCCTCCACATCTTTTTGACACGCATATTCAGTAACTGAAAGTGAGTTTTCTTCTCCACATTCAGAACTTACTTGCTCACAAAAAAAGTCAACAAGAAATACTTTTTCAGGCAGATGTGCTGATCCTTTTGGAAACTTTGTATTCTCATAACATAGCAGTGTTGAGGTAAGTTGAATAAAAGTTTGAATAAATCTATCCACAGAAACTAATAATATCTCTTTGTAGTCAAAATGAAATTTAAAGAGTTACCTTTAATTCTTCTATGGACTGGTACCCATTGTTCTTGATCTTTTCTTTCATAGTACTAAAATCCATTGGATTTTTAATGATCATGGAATAGCCAGGGGCGATAAAGTCAGTCACAGGAAATGAAAAGAAAGAACTTGGATCCTTTCTGTTAAGATATGAAGAGATTTTTTTTTTAATGTTTCAATTTTTAACAAAGAACTGAGCCTGGAATTAAATACAAGGGAAAGGACTAAGTTGAAAAGGAATCAAAAAACATAAAGAGAGCTTGTGTCAGCACAATCTTTCACTTCTGAAGTTGAAAGATTCCACATGCAAACCCATATATCTGAAAAGTGCTACAATCATATTTTAGAAGTTAGTTCTGTATTTTTGATAGCTATCTGTAGTCCCATGAAGATTAAAAAAATAATCTTTCTAGGTTTTGGTTTTTGAACAGATGTTTTATATTCTACTTGAGTCAATGGAAAATAAAGGGAAAAAGGGTTACTAAAATGAATATTTGTTATTCATTTATTAGTTTATTTACTCTGAAAAGGAAAACTTCTTAAAGTTGTGAAAAAATGTTTGTATATATTTACAATTATGTTTAACTTTCAGATTATATAATTTTATTATTTTTACATTAAATTTTTCTAAGACCTCCAGTGACTTTCCCAAAGTATTAACTACTGCACAGACTGACATATCAATTGGCCTAAATTTAATTACGTTCGTATGATGTATACTGATGTTCATGGGTACTTCTGCTACTGTTAAAATCAAATACAGTATAAAATTCTTTGCTGTTACTAGATACATTGGTGAAACCCTAGACAATTCAGGCCTTTTTTTCTTGCAACTTAATTATGACTTTTGGATTTTGACACAAAACTGCTAGAGAAGATTGAAAAGTATTTTGCTGAACACTGCAGAAGCAGGTAGTACTGATACTCTGCAATACCTGCACACCGGCTTCCAGTTGACAAATGGGATTTAAAACCAATCGTGGCTTTTTCTACATGCACACAGAGGTACACAAAGTAAATACACAAACATGTGGGCTTTTGACTGTGTGTGGTTAGCTCCCTGCACCTGCCACCTAGACCTCGAAAGTGCAGCTTCTTTAACAAAGACACATCCTTACAAAATTTTATCAGCTTGTTTTGGTGGGACAGATCAAAGGAAAATCTCTCACTATTGTACAAAACATTTATATACTTTTAATTCTTAAAATTATAAAAAGAATATCATAAATCACAGACTACTAAAAGTCCTACTCACAGTCAGATGGTTTAATGAGAAGACATTTGACTACTATGTAAGAGGAAATGGTTTAAGATATGTGCATTTGCTTTTTACAGTAAACAAGGCTACAATGGGTGAACTAAAGTCAAAAAAGTTAAGATATAATTTTAGATATAAAAAGATATAATTTAGCAATCATACTTTTGGCAAATAAAGTATATGAACTATTTTCAATGGTTTTTAAAATCTGAAACTGGAGGTGTTTACAAGGTGTCTAAACCAAGAAGTTAAAGGTCTGCATTATTAAAGCTGTACTGTAATTTCTAAAATAATCCTGTCAGCAATCATGCTTATCAATGGCATTTTGACTCTCTGAGCAATTGCATACCTCAATTTTACATAGGAACATACAAGAACAAGCACAAAAAAACCCGTCAAAGGAAGTTCTTTTTCAATATGTCCTCTCTACAAAATATTCTACGTGTTAAGAAAAAATAAGAAGAGTATATTGACATTTGCATGCTTGACAGTTCTCAGTGTTGCTGCTTGTAGGTAAAATATTGGGCACTTCAGAGCTCACCAGGCTTGCAAACAGGACTCAGAGCTTTAGAAAAGCTTTGTACAATCTCTCCTCTTAACAAGGTACGCTACCAATTTCCACTGCATACCTCTGAAAATCTACTAAAAACATACATGCAAGTATTTACCTCTGCAACTGTCTCATGAGTTGATTCAAAGCTTCCTGAAGTGGTGTTTGCTCCACTTCTAGACCAAAAGGAAAAGTGCTATGAGAAAGGGTTGGAAACATAACTGACATCAAGACATACTAAACTTCCAAGACATCAGCAATCAGTTACACAAAACCGATGCATATTGAAGGACGATCAGCAATAAAAAATAGAGTAGCATTAAAAAAAAGGATATACAGTGGATCTAACTCTTTACTCCCACTTATATAGTTAGTAGGTATCATTCTGCAAAAGAAGTATATGGTAACATGATTTCAACTGTCACTTGTATAAGATAGAGGAAAACTTCAGTATGGCAAGAAATGTCAAGTCACTTGCTACAAAAAGATCAAGAAAAGGCAAATTAATTATAAAACTGGAATTAGCAAAGATAATTTCCAATTCTTTCTACCTTCCTGCTTTGATAAAGTACTGGTTAATGGTTTTTCTTGCGGCAATTCCAGTCTCACAGGCGTCTGACATTTCAGCTCTTGTTCCCCCTCACTGTCAGGGTGCTCTCTTTTCTTTTTATCCTCCTACAAAGACAAAGATTGTTATTCATTGAAATTCACAGACCTTGCAAAATCAGCCTTATTACTGTATATAATGCTCTCTTTGGACTTTTCAGAACAATGGCATATTTAAAAAAGTCATAAGTCTTTAAAAAAAAAAAAAAAACATTCTTTATGTGCTATCTCCATCTGCTGGACAATAGAGCACTTCAACTATATAAAGCTGGGTATCATATATGGGTTTCCTTCTCTCTCTCTTTTTGTTTTAATACAGCCTCTAATGGCATGACAGGAACAACTCTCCACTGTCTTGTGTACAGTGCATTACAACCAATGAAGTCTTTAAGGTGATTTCGAAGATTTTAGAAGGACCAAGAGGAGAGAGTCAGGAAAATTCAAATTAAATGTACCCATAACGTTTCAAAACATTGCTATCCTTGAATCTATGCATAGTAATAACTTCTGCAGCTTAGTACCTCTTGGGGAATTGAAGTACTCAGACTTGTTTGTTACCCTAATACATTTCACTAGGTTTAAATGGGCTGAACCCAGTCTCCTCAAAACAGCAAGCCGAGTGTTCGGGTAACAAGGCAGGGTGCAAGTGCAGAGCCCCTGAGATAAACAACTATCCTGAGATAAACAACCAGTCAATTTCTCCCACAGAGGTTAGCTCAGGCTGCTCTAACCAGCCTGTATTTTCCACATTCTTCACAGCCATAAGTGTGTTTTTAGAAATGACATTTCACATGAAAGAGCACGAGTCCTGTTTCTTAGGTGGAGAACCTGGACAGGGGTGTATTATGTTATTATTTGATATTAATTAACAGGCTGTAAACCCTTCATTCTGCTTCATGGAAATGTATTTACTTAGGAGCACCCAATGATCGCTCTCCTTACGGATTTCCCGTCCTGTTTCACCAAAAAAAAAAAAAAAAAAAAAAAAAAAGGTGTTCTTTTGGGGGGAGGAAGGCAGAGGTCCCCGCGTACCTTAACCCTCCTCCTCCTCTTCTCCTTCTCGTCGCCGGGCTCCTGCTTCTCGCCCTTCTTCCGCTTCTTCCTCTTCCTGTCGCGGTGCTTGTCGTGCTCGGCCTTGTCCTCGGGCGCCGTGGACAGCTCCGCCACCTCGCTGCCGCCCACCTTGAGCACCAGCTTCAGCGGCTTCTCCGCGTACTCTGCGCACACACGGAGGCCCCGTGAGCCCCCGCCCGCCGGGCCCGGCCCTGCGCCGCGCTCGCCACACGCACCCTCGTAGGGGTGTTTGTCCGACTTGTGCTTCTTGTGCTTCTTGCCCATGATGGCGGCGCCCGCGCGGCCCGGCCCGGCCCGGCCCGGCGCGGCCCGGCCCGCTCGCTGTCCCCGCGAGCGGCGCCGAGCGGGGGCGCAGCCGCCGCCACAGCGCCCCCAGGCGGCCGGCGGCCCGCGCGCGCCGCCCACTGCGCAGGCGCAGCTCGGCAGCGCGCGCCGCGCCGCCCCGGGGCGGCCTTCCCGCCCGCGGGCTCTCTGTGAGGAGATAAATTCCTCACAAGCGGCTCGTAAATTCAAACGAAGTACCCATGTACAGCTTAAAAACAGCAGCCTGCGTTTAGCTTGGTGCTGCCGCTTCTTAAGTAGAAAATAGGGCCTCCAAAAATGATAGAAGTTGTTTTTTTCCCCCGTATTTGGTTGTGCTGCCTCAGGTAAATGCAGCGCTGCTCGTGCAGCCTTTCAAAGTTAAGGGCATTTTGCTGAAATCAGTCCTGGTTTTTGCTAACACTGTAATGCTGTGTGAAACTTCACTTGGTGATATTTGGAGTGCAAGAGTGAACTATTAAAAGAGAAACTTTGGTTTTCATCTTGCACAATAAGTAAGTATTCCTCAACATTCTTCCCTCATTCATGCTATCTTAGAGGCAAAGAAAATCAGTTTGTTAATTAGAATTCTATGGTATGCGTGGCTGTACGTGTACACAAAGCTATTTTTAAGGTTGAGAAGCTGTAGAGACTCTTGCCCAGGCAGTCCCTGGGAATGTGATCTGATGTGATATTTTTGTTTTGCATTTTCCTCGTTAGTTTTGCTGCTGTTGGGTAACTCCTGGGAGATTCGCGTGGGTGGTGCTCTGGGATAAGCCACAACTTCCCCGCTTGATCTTGCTCCAGGAGTTTGAAATTCAGCTGTAATAGACAGTGGTTTTTCTAATTCACATCTGGATCCTTTAATACTCCTATTACATACACAGTGAATGTTCCTAGCTTGCTTTAGGGACATGCCTTTGCTTGGGATCTTATCATATGTAGAAAATACAAGACTAGTAAATATTTAGAGGACTTGTTTTATAGAATGGAAAAACGCTGCTATATCCTCTGTTCCCACAAGAGGACTGGCAAACTTGGTAGATTTTTTTTTTTTTGAATGTTCTTTAGCCAAGAGCATATGTTCAATTCTTAAATTAACTGGCTAATCTTGTCCAGAATCTCATGAAATTTGGGAGAACTGTATCATAACTAAGTAAATGTGGTATATCGCACTGAGAGCTGCCCTTCCTGCGTGTCTGGTTCGCTAAGACCCACTGGGCCAATGATACTTTGCCACCCAGATGGTTGTTTTTAGTGACCAGGTCTCTGGTGCTTTCCTAATGCAGTGTATTAGCAGTGGTCCTCTACCAGAAGACCTGTAGGCAGAGCTTCAAGCTTTAGACGACTGAATGTTTCTTTCAGACTTATTTCAGGTCTCACACTGTTTAACATTTTGACAAGTTCCCATCTGCTGGAATCATATACTTGTAATTTCAAATTTTCATTAAAAAAACCTCATTCTTTTTAGATACTGTTGTTGCAGACAAAGGTTTTGAAATATGGCCTCAGCAAATCCTGGGAATTTAGAAGTCAAATAAAGCATCCATATTCTAATAATCTGAATTTCATGCTATTTAAGGCAGTCTGGTGTTTTCTTTGAAGGTCTGGCTTTCAGACTTTCAGATACCTCAACTGACAATGTTAGTCATATTCTAGACTTTGTGATTTGGACCCAGCTTGGCATGCATATTCCAAAATTCTGGTTTTGTAATGTCCTTGGACATGTTGTTCTGCTGCTGTAAGTTGCTATGTCTAGGAAAAATCATTTCAAAGCTTTTATCAGGTTAAAAAATTGAGCTGTTTTCTTTTTTTCCTTTGTATGACAATCGCAAGATTATATCCTCACTGAACAAGGATACGTTATATATATATAGTATCTTCTATAGTTCTAAGCCAGGTGACAAGAATGCTAACTGCAACGTAACCCAAACTTTGAAATGTGAATTTTTGCATCAGTATTTGAGTGGTGGAGCATATCATCTTATTTTAACCACTTTCTTCTCTCTCTCATCCTCCGTTACAATACATTAAACTCTGTATCTGGCTCTCTGCGCAGCCCGCAGATGACCATAACACAAGCTTTTCTAATTAGCTAAGATTTTGCTAGTTGGGATTTTATTTCCTTTGAACTTTTTGAAGAACTTTAGTTTTATTCCTAACAAACTGCCTTTAACAGTCAAGGTATTGGATTCAAATATTTGCTTTCTTGTCTCTTCCTTAGACAAATTTTTCTTGGTCTAAATCTGTTTGGAAGTGGACAAATTTGAAAAGGTGGAGGGCAGTTAGTGGGTGAAGTTGTTACATAGGGTTTTTTAAATCTGCTTCTTGAATCATGTGTTTTGATTACAAATACAAGACCCTTTACAATATGTCACGTTACTAGAAAGTTTTCAAATTTCTTCTATTTCAACCATCATGAATTGAAGCTGGAAAATTACGTGTATCTGAAATTTCTTTATTGTATTCTTTTCCTACATGGCATCTCATTTTCTGTTTGCCTAAAAATCATGGGGCCTTTTATAAATAGCAGGAGGTAAATTAGCTGCTAGTTATTTTAATAATTTTATGTGATGTATATTATATACTAATAGCCAGGGTCACTTAGTTGTGATAGTTTATACCTATGACATTCCTAACTGATACGCAGAAGTATCTGAATAGCATGGAAACTACAACACTGATACTAAAACACAGCATCCCAAGGAATTAAATCATATAAAGGAAGATTAAGAGTTGGAAATTGTTACTCCATACCAACACGTATTCCTTTTATGATCTCAATTTCTCATTTTTGGTGAGGGCTAACGGAAAGATGAGGTGCCTTCTGTTTCTGCTAATGGTTACAGAAACCTGTGCTGGTTAGAGGAATTCAGTTTTTGGAACTAAGGATAAAGATTTTTAATATTTGTGCATAACTTTTTGAAGTAATTTTATCCTTCCTGCATGATTTGCTTTGTGAGCAAATATGAAAATAGAGATGCTTTTCTTAATTACAAAGAAAAAGACAATATTATTTGGGACCTTCCATCTTTACATAGGAAGGATATTTGTTTCATTTTTTGTTGATCTATGTGTAGCTTTGTAACAAGATACCTATGTCAGCTGACATGCTCTTTTTTTTCTATCTGATTTTGACTATTACAATAAAATACTGTGGTTGCAAGTCAGAGTGCATAAAGTGCTTGTGTGTTTTGCTAATGTAACTAGGCATATTTTGGGTATCACCTGAGTGGATTTCAGAAGTGTCTCACAGTGTGGGAGAAGTTTGTTGCAGATTATGTACACAAAAAACATTAGTTGGGCTAGAATACGAACCTCTGTGTCAACAGTTGCTTTTGATAGGTGGAATAGTCCCTTTGAAAGCCCTTTCCTATGCTCTTTGAAATAATTTTAATTAGCAATAATAGCTGGTAGTAATTATCAGCGTATAAAAACATGCCTCAGGTCACTTTATTCCCATGTGTGATGTTTCCCAGAAAAGGCTTGTTCTGGACATCACTTCTAGAATGCTATTCATAAGTGCAAGGAAAGTTTTATCACTGTCCACATTAGAAATGCGAAGTCTCATTTTTGTTGGTTGAATGTTCAGGATTAATAATTTCAGTTCCCTGCATATTTTCAGGGGATCATGTTCCTCATCTTAATCAGTGTCAAGTTTCTATAGCAACTAGCACTTATGAGTGCTAGACAATCATGTATGCTGCTATCACTTCTAGCCACTAAGAATAACCGAGAAAATGTCTGAAAATGTGTCCAAGTGTTTTCATGTGCTGCTGCTCCTGTCTCCTAAAGAGCACCTCATGGATAGCCTTATGTATTACTGTGGATATTACTTTGGATAGTCTTATATATTATTGGACATTCATTTAGCTAAACATCAAACAATGCAGTTTTTCTTTAAATTAACCACAGATTTTTCCAAAACGCCAAGCAAAGAAGCAAACAATCAGCACAGACATTTATGGGTTTCACTCTTTGATCAGCATGTACACAGCACAGCCAATATAATTTCATGTGTTAATGCAGACTTGGCGAAGCTTTTTGGCTTTCGTCGCTCGTGTAGTCTAGTGAGCAAGAGATGGAAGCAGCAGAGAGATGCAGAGACCCCTGTAAAGCAGCGGCCCTGCTGCAGTGAATCGTGCAGTTTGGGCCAGGCCGCTGCGAGCTGGTGCATGTGCTGGCACCAAGAGCTTGAACCCTGAGCGAGCGTTCCCGGAGCAGCCTCCCTCCGGGATCAGGGACACAGAGCAACGTTCGGACCGACAGGGTGTGGGGAAGACGCACAAAATGCTGTTTTACACTAGCACCCTCTACCTAAAAGTATCCAAACCTGGAAGGCTGAAATAAAGAATAGAAGGAATATTTTGATAGTTCGTATATGATTACCAATATGACTTTTAAAACTATTTGGCAGCTGAAGTATGACTATTTCTTTGATGCAATGAGTATTACTGGGCCACTGTCATTTCCATGTGCTTGTGTCCTGATAAAGCCAAGTGAGGCAGGTGTGAATCTCAGGTTTGAACAGACCATCACATGTTTATGATGCTTTTTTTTTTTCCTTTTTCTTCTTTTACTTTGATGTTAAAGTGCTGCATACTATGGGGGTGGCAAATATCAGTCTTTCAGCAGATGGTGAGTAACTAGTGGTGAAGAAATAGCACTTTACTATGTCTAATTCATTTACTTATGGTAACAAGCAAATCTCTATTTCTGCCACAAGATCTTTGTGACCATGATGAGATTGTAATTCATTGGTATTTAAGGATGAACCCCCTGTAGAGCTGTCATGTTGCTTGTGCTATTAGATATGTTTGTGGATATATATATATATATATATATATATAAATCTGTGCTTTGTAAATATTTTCCTTGTGACCTTGTCCCATTCCTTTAGGCATGTCTCCCAATAAATTTCTTTTTAAATGATTTTATGAACCTGAAGTAATACCTTGCTGCATACCTCAGAACTAAAATATCAATATTTTGATAGACATGTATGCAGTTGCATTTATGACTTTGGTTTGTGGCTGGTTTTGTTGCATGAACTGGGAAAATTGAACAGGATCCAGCTGGATCCACAAAGTCTCGCTCATGAGTGGACTCAGATTTATCTGTCATTCCTGCTTCTCCCAAACATGAGGACTTCAGAGGCCTTGAAATGAAAGGAGGGAGCAAGTTGGAAGTGGAACCTGCCATAACAGCTGTATTGTATACATGAGTATATGAAATATGGTTTGCTTTGCTTGATGGTTACATTCCTGTGCTCCGAGCTTACTCAGCCACTCGTGTGGAGTGGGGTCCTGGGAAAACTAAGGGAACCAGAGGTGCCTCCTGGTATTGTTGGATGCTCCTGGCCATGTAACAGCTCTACGTCTGGGCCTTGTGCTTATAGAGTACTTATAACAGGAAGGTCCAAAATTTTGTTTGGCATTTGCTGTAGTAAGCACATTGAAAGAAGGATATCTCTCAGGCGTGGACAAGTATTAAAATCTCAGTAAGTTTTTCTCAATAAAATGGCCTTTAAATATCTTATTTTAACATGAAAAATGTAGTTCACCTTATACAAATATGGAACAGATTTTCAACTAAAGCCATGTTATCCCATAGGAGTTTAAGACTGGGCATTGAAAATGTGGAAGAAAAGTTTGAGCTGTACCCTTAACTGTGGTGCATGCAAGCTAATATTTTCTATAAATTCTTCAAATGGTATTTGAGATTGGCTTGGAGTCTGATCGTTTTGGCCTAACTCATGGGAGAATCCTGCTCATGGCAAATAGCTACAAGCATTGCTTGTTCAATTCCAGATTTACAGGCCCATTCCAAATTTCCCTGATTGACTTGTTTGGCCAGGTTTTATTTGGTATCCTTAACCCTTTTTTGCTATAGTACAGAGTTTAAGTAGTTATGTCAGATTTTCTATTTAATAAGAAAAGTGTCTGAAAATTCCTGTGCTCACAGCAGACACATCAGACTACTGCCTCAGAATCTCATGTCACCTGAGTAAAGTTGAAGATGAACCTTTTCCTAGTCATCAAGAACAAAAGGATGATAAAATTTGCTTGTATTGTGTTTGTACTTGTAAGCTATAATAGGAGAAAAGTGAGTCTTTCAAGTTACACTCCAATTAATTCTTTATCTCAGATAGCAGTTCAGCTTTCTCATTTCATTTTGTGTGCTGGTGTCTCTAGAGGACACGTATAAATAGAAAATCAGAAATAGAAAATCATGAAGAGCATTAGGCCACTTGGTGGTGTAATATGCCAAGGAAAATGAACCTGTCATGTTCAAGTTAGGAAGTGTAAATGTTTGACCAGTTTTATATGCTTGTTCAAGCAGTCGTGGTTATCTGATTATATACAGGACAAGATGTTACCATGAGCAGTTACTTCTGAAAGAGCTCTGCTTTCAAGAAGGGAGTCAAATGAGTACGTTTCAGGGGACAGATCCTGTTTTTCTCTCAGATCATACTCAAGTTGTTTGTGTTCAGTCTATTAATGTATTGTTAGTTCATTCAGAAATCCCGAACCAGTTCACCCTGGAAAATCTGTAGTTCGGAACTGGAGAGGCCATGCGTGACATCTGCAGGCCTCCAGTGAGTGACTTCAGTAATTCAGTTTCGTCTGCGAGACGAGTGCGGACGACCCTCATGTTCCCAGCAGGTTTCCTTCAACTCCAGGTTTTACATGGAGGCCTGAGAAGCTTAGGAAAAGCTGGGGTGTTGCACTAGCTTGGGAGCTGCCTCTAGCTACACAAGCCGTGCAGGAGGAAAGCAGGAGCCCACTACCCCATCTCACAACTAATGCAGCTTTTCTAGGTGTATGCAGTTTGCAGAGCAGCCCTCAAGCACAAGCGCTTAGGCAGTAAGTACCAAACGCAGGAAGATCAGGTTGGTGGCGCCTATTTTGCCATCATACAGTAACAAAGATGAAAGGTCTGGCTTCCCTCTGCCTTTTAGTTAGAACTTCCTTTAGGCAGGTACAACATGTTTGAGCACAGCAGGATGCCACGAGGTCTGCAGAGCAGCGTGTGCAGAGGCAGGGCTTGCACTGTACGCACTGGTGTTCCCATTGAGGGGAAGCGCGAGGATAAAAGCAGCAGTACAAGGCTACTCTGCAAATTCCAGCAGGAGTAAACATTGCTCATGCTAAGTGGGCCCAAGGAGGGATGTCAGTTTTAGTCAAACCATTATTCTGAAATGGTAATCGGATTTTTATTTTCTGGGTAAAGAAGTGAAGGAAAAAAGAGGAAGTTTCAGTGTCTATTTGACAAAACAAAAGAAAAGCTCAGATCGATTTTTCAGATTGAACAGGAAAACAATCAAAGATGTTTGGGCTAGTATTTTGTTTGAGTTTGGCTTTTAAGCCTGTAACCTATAAATGAACTGAAATTTAAACTAATCTCAAGTTTGGGCTGCTCAGATAAAACAGACTTAATATTGTCCTTAATGCTTGTACAGTAGCAAGTCTTTGAAACTTCAGTACTAAAAGAAATAACAAGTTAGTAATGTTGAATTTTGAGAACAAGTGACCCTCATAGTGCTCATACTCTCCGCTCATTTGTTGTCCTAGTTCTCTTAGATTAAGGTCCAGTTTGTCTCTTGGATTAAGGTCCAAGGCTGTAGATAGTCTGGAGAAATGACCTAAGAAAGACCTAAGAAAGATTCCAGCTCATAGGAGTAGGGTACTTTAGATGCATATGTGGCAGCAGTATAAATGCACGTGCAAAAACAGGGTCTTCATCAGCTGTTCGGCATTTCTCGTGTTGCAAATTAATTTTCTATTGTCTGGATGTGCGTCTTGGAACCCCTGGTGATCTCTGCTGATTCACTAGACTATCATGGTGGACTGTAATGACATAGAGGCTTTAGGTTTCAGTTTCCCTATGTGTAACAACTTCATTGATATTTAACTTTTTTTTTTTTTACAAGTTATTTTTGCAAGATTGTTTTTGCACGTTTCTGTTTTAAACTTTTGCTCTAGATGATGTAGAGATAATGTGAAATAGTAGTTCATGTAAATGCTCTGTTTTTTCTGTTTTTAAACCTTCCTGCTTTTTATTTTGAACCTGCCCCACTAAGTAGAATAGAAACTATTTAAAATGGATTGGCTGGGCTTGCAGATTGTCAGCTGGAGAAATGAAAAGGTGAATCTGCCCAGGCTGACTCAGCACAACAGCTGAAATCTTCAAGGATAGCTGCCCAGCTGGGGAAAGAGAGAGGAGATGGATGCAATCCATGGAGAAGAACACGACTCGGCTCAACTGTTGTTATGCTCCTTGGCAGTTGGTGTTTTGATAGGATCAGCACAGTCCAACCTTCTTTTATATTGTGGTACCCATGTCCTGAAAAGGAACAAGAAGTTACTTTTATTCTGCTGCTTGTGTATTGAGAGGTATCGCTGAAACCGTTGTACTAAATCATAAATACATGATCAATTTAATCTGTTGACTTTAAAGAAAAAAATAACTCATTTATTTTAAGGAGGGAAGAAAAAAGGAATTGATCTAAGCATGTAACTGTTTAGATAGGGTCTGTTTGGTTAGACGTAAATTCCTTGTGTCACTGCTCATTAACATTGTTGTGCCAAGCATTTATGCATGAGTGTCCAAGAAGAACTGGATGTGATCAATTCAAAATGGTCTTGTCAGGCTGCATGAAGAATTCACTCTGAGATATATGTGGCAATACAGGCTTTATGATTTATTCTGACAGGATATTCACGTTGCTGCTTTAAGTATTTCTCCAAATCTCTTCACAGTGCCTGATCAATTAGTTCTTTACTTGTCCCATCTATTAAGTTAGAACATGAAAGTGTCAGGAATATTGCCACTTCTCATAGGACTTTTATATGTCCTTTTAAATTAAATCAGTCATAGCCGTGATCTCTCTGGTTCTTCACCCATGGGTATATAGGAGATCCAACACTTGTAGGAGTTGTTTCCTTTTGCCCTCCTCTTGTTACCTGGAAGTTGGGAGGCTGTAGGGCTGTTGTGGTTTTCTGTGTAGCTCTGGATAAGCCCCTTTTGCCTCCTCACTCTTGCTGTCTCAAAGGAAACTACTTAAATTCTAAACGTTGAGAGGGTTATATAGGTTAGTAGGGAATACTGCAGCATTAGGCAACTTAAATGTGTGGTGGCACAGTTGTGTCCTGCTGTTATTTCCTGACTATTGAATATTTATTTCTGTAAAGAACCTTGTCTTGTATACTGAGGTGGAATGATTCAATATTGTTTTAAGTCCATGTTTTGCTTTTTGCTCTGTCTTACAGCTGGTAGCTCCACAGACTGATCACAGACTGATGGGAAGATATTTTCCTGTTCTAAGTGCTTTAAGTTTTTTGACCTTTGTTTCGTTAACATCCCCATGTTCTCCCATATGGAAAAACATGAATTTCAGTTATATCCTCATGCTTGGGTACCAGGCATCTTCATGCCACCTTTCTCTGTATTGGAAAAATAAAAACATTGTTTGAAATTGACGTTATAGGAAGTTAGGCAGTATTTTTGCCCTAAAACCATAGTACATTGAGTACATTTTGTGCTTTTTTTCTTTTCCTTTTGAAAGGAGTAACTCCTCTTCTGTGCTGCTGCAGGACAAAACTTGAAAACACGTGCGCCAGAGATGAACAGAAAATGAAAGCACACAGCTTATACTTCTTGCAAGGTAATGTGTTTATTTTGGTGGAAAGGCCTACCTGGTGGCTTTTGTAACTATTTTCTTTCTCCTAAACCTTGTTGTTATTAAAATACCTGTACGTTTAAGATACTTCTACATGTGGCTCCCACTGATGTTGATGCTGCTGCTGACCTCAAATGACTGTAAGTAGCGTTGCTCAGTGTAGGCATGGGAAGCAGTCGAGAAAAAGGTTTTAACCAACTAGTAGCCAGCACATTCAGGATGGTTGTTGGACCAGCAATAATATTAGAAATGTTTGTTTTAGGGGCTGTGACAATACTTTCCACTTCTTATAAAATGCTTTTCTCATTTCACTAGTGGATTCTAGCTAAATTAGCAATACATCTTCAGAAAAAAGAATTTAGAAAGTTTGCTCAATTTCATTGGAAGCATAAATGTAAGAGTCATATGTATTCAGCTGAAACCCTATATTTATTGTTACCTACCAAAATTCTTGCTTTATAGTACAGAGCAACACGTCCCAGCTGCCAAGTTTCACCGGAGATGAAGTGATAATCTCTGGCTATAAGTTGTAAATTGCTTTGGGATAAAAGGTACTGCATAAATTTAAATTGTTACCTTGTTAAATGCAAGTGTAGCATAACATGGTTTTCAAACTATTAATGACTATTTTCTCTGCAAATCTGATGGCTTTTTTAAGATAAAATAGAATTGCCTATATTAAATCAGCCTAAAATGTTCTTATCTGACACATTGTGACAGTCATTCTTACTGCTGTTAACAAATATTACTTGGGAGAATGACAGGATAAAATCAGATGAAGTTTTACTATGTTTTTTATTACTTTTACTGTTTTGATTACCACATTGTTTATCTTACTAGCTAAAGTGTTTTTCTGATAGTACTTACTAAAATACAGGGGTTTTTTGTTTGTTTTGTGCTTTTTTTTAGCAACACAAAGAAGTCAAAATGTCACAGCATCTATTTTGAATGTGTAAAATGATTTAAAATGTTATCAGCAAAAGCATTGTTAATGAGAAGGTCATTTGAGGGATTTTTAATTGACATACTGGTGAATAACATTTTGAGATTGCAAACTTTACTTCTTTCCTCCATTTATATAGTTGTTTTTTAATAGGGAGAAAGGAACAAAAATCAATGAGACTATAACTAAAATGAGAGTTTCCACCAATAATGTGCAAGATCATCAAGTTCTTATCAGTCTAATTGTGGTTATTAGGAAGTGCTGGGAGCTCAATGTTACCTGACTAAATTATCTACTCATCTGAGCCACTCTAAGAATGTGAATGTGTTTTTATATACCAGCCACTGATGTGTGTCGGTGTGTGTGTATATGTATGTGTGTGTATATATATATATATATATAATGTAAAGAAATTTGATGGATATTAGTCTCAAAATGGTGTTGTTTCACAAACTTTACCCACTGAAGCAACGGAGAAAAAATAGAAATGTTTTAAATAGAAATTGTTTAGGAAAAAGGAGCATAGTGATACTGGCCACTTGAAGATGGAGGAAGCAGAGAAGAAAAGAATACCAAATAATTGGAAATTGTGAATTGCTGTTTCAGCGGTGAGAATACCAGCATACAAAGCTGGATGGGAAGAGATGAGACGGAGTAGAAAATAAGTAAATGAATGTTAAATAATAGTAACTAAAAGCCTAATTTTTGCTGGACGCTGACATTTTATCAGGTCCAGTGTAGTTGCACTTTGTGCTGATGGCTCCACTTCATCCACATGTTCTTGCACATTAATAATATACGCAGGCCATGATGCCTGTAAATGAAGGGTGCATTATGCATGTGCATTTTAGCAAGCCTGATTTTAGTCTCAGAGCATGTTCACATGGGGTAAACACTATCATTCCGTGTTTTGATTTGATTCCTTGTTATTCTGACACGATTCGTGGTGTAGAGCTAAGGACAGGAGCGCTGCTAATGCAGCAGTGGGAAGGGAAATGATCCTGAGCTGTGTTGCTAAGTCCTCACCATGATCTAAAAGGAATAGAAATCAGCACTTTTGCACTCATTTGAATGAGCATTGTGAAAGAAGTGAAAAGGATATTAAACATCTATAAATATCTTTAAATATCTATACAGATAGATAGCATCTATCTGTACCAAGATATCTGTACCAAAATGAGCCGGAGGTTGCATCGTGTGTTGGTGCGTCTGGCTGTACCCGGAGCGATGGCAGTGATGGGTGCAGAGGTGCTGTGGGCACTGCTACCTGTGGGCTCTGCAGGGTGTCGCTGGTCAGAGTGGCAGTCCCATTTGCTTTGCTCTGTTGTCATAGTTGCAGTAGGAGCCACTTTAATGAGATTTACAAGAGTTTCTGCTTTAACATTTTTCTATTGTGTCTCCTAAACAGCAGCTACAAAGTGGCATGATGCTTTGGGGATGAAAGAATGCAGACAAATTTAATTTAGGTCCTCTATAGCTAGCTGAAGATAACCCTTAAGCACAACTTCAAGGGGCAGAATTCAGGATTCCAAAATAAAACTGGACATGCAGCCTTAGCCATGGGGTTTGCTGTTATTTTCTTTGGGCAGAGGGAAAGGGAGGTGTACTTTGCTGTGCAATGTTGGAGATTTCTTGCATGAAATACTTAATGGTTTTTATGGACTGGAACATTTAGTGATGTTTCCTAACTAAACAGTATTTAGGTATTTTAGTTTATATTTCTGTATGGTTTGCAGTGAAGGTTCAGTTAGTGTTCATGTTCATTAAGATGCTCCATATTCAGTCAGCTTTTTCATAGAGTTTTAGGATGCAGAGCTGAGGCGCAGAGCCCCTGCGTGGACGGAGAGCCTGGGAGGCAGGAGCACGAGCGGCTGCCTGGGCCGCCGGCGTTGGGGGCCGCCGGGTCGTGGGACGGCGGCTGCCTTGAGGGAAGAACAAGGAGACGAAAATTACACCCCCAAATCACATGTAAGGTTTTGGTTACAGTGATCTGTTTTTTTTGCCTGACCTCATGAGCTGTTAGCTTTCTAGTTAGTATTGTGCTATGTTGCCTCATCACTTTTGCTCTTTTTTGTCCTCTCTTGGTGAGTATATATTTTTTTTTTTTTTTAGGTAGCAAGTTCCTCGGTGTATGCTCTTGAAGGACACAAACTTCTAGCACTGAATACAAACAAAAAGTAACAGCTTGCTCTGTGAAATGGTAGTGTCTGCTCCACTGAAAACTGAAAGATGTAAAATAAACAGCCTTATCCTTAAACAGTTTTAAGTTACTTTTTACATCCATCACCATTTCCCACTTAGGAAAATACTGTGATCAAGAGAGCTACATTAAAAAAATACTAGATACATAATCACCATTTCTTGTTTTATCCTATTTCTTGAATAGGTAAAGGTTATTGCTCTGGTCTTCAAACTAGAGTGTGGGCTTGGGGTGTGCAGCTGCTTCGGGGTGTCTGACTCAACTGCTAGAACTCCTTCCTGCCCGGAGGAGTCAGGGGGTGTTCCACCGAGCTGGCCGAAATGAGCTTTATTTTGTGTGTGTGGGGAACGAAAAGTAACACATAACATGTGTTTGAGCATTTGTTATGGGGCTAGAGGTGAAGAAAACATGAAACAAACACCAATTTTGAAAGGCAGATCCGTGTTTGCCTTACATGCTCCTGGGCCTGTCAATATGTGACTGTCGTGTTAGAGCATTTCACAAATAACACCACTTCTTTAGCACAGTGACTTATTTAGTAGTGTCCCCAGGCTATTTAGACTTTCATTAGAACTGTATCATTCTGTCAAAGATGTTTGTTTATATGCCTTCACAGAGTTTTAAAAATAGAGTAGTTGTTTTTCTAAGGTAAATTTGGAATTGAACCCCAGACAGCAGCGCAGGTCTTTCCTGGAAGTCACCTGTTTGCGCAGGTGAGTTTGACCCCAACGTCTTTCGAGCACTTTTCATCCTGTAGTGAAGGAGCTGCATGGGCTGCTCTTCGCTGCAGACAATGCTTGTTTTGATTTCTTGGCAGTCATTTACCAACAAAGCTCTTTGCATGTTGGCCTGTAAAGCAGCTACTTGTCTGGCTCCTCTGTGTTTGCAGCAAACGAAGGAAGCAGATGGCAATGTGGCAAAGCCAGGCTGGAGTTACGCAGCTGGACTGCGGAACCAGGGTGTAAATGGGCTGACCTCTCAGCCAAGAGGCAGCTAATTAAACCTTTCAGTAAAATGCATTAGTCTTCATACCCTGAAATAAAGTCATACTTGTAAGATAGGCTCTGTCAATAAATTTGCATTAGACACAGACCGTAACGTGCATTGACCGTAGGCATTATATTATTTTCCTTATGCTGGGGAAGCTTTTTCTGTGAATATGAGATTCGCTTTGCAGCTAGGATGAGCTTCTGCTTTGGGAATACCACTGTCTTGGTTGTCCCTTAAGCGGACTGAGGTTGGGACGAGCAAAGGTTAAAAATACGAGTTGCAAACACTTGATCCTCACGTGAGGCTTGATGGTTGGGGATTTTGTAGACCTCAGTGATATATCTCGTAGATCAGATGTTGATCAGATTTGCTGACCAGTGAGAGAGAAGAGCAAAACAGATGGAATCACTGTTTCTTCTCAGGAATGTTTTAGTTCGTTTACAATTAAATGCTGCCTCCTCTTTAGAGTTTGGCCTAACCCACAAGGGGAAAAAGATACTTTACTCTTACTTGTTAGCACAAAATATTGGAGTACTTGAGCCAAAATCGTTCAAAATTCCAATTTGGTTCTAGCAATCACGTTATTCTAGGATTACTTCAGTGCAAACAGCAGAAGAATGTGGTCTCTGTTGGCTTTCACTATAAATAATTCTGAGTTTTGGTTTGTAGCCTTCATTTTACACTGACTGATGCAGAGCTTCAGCTACCGAAAGTTCACATGGATCCAGAAGATGAGTGTTTGCTTTATACCAGCCCTGAAAATATCTTTATAGCAGGTCTGCTGGCTGGCACCGCTGTGCTCAGCAGAGCAGCATTGAGCTCGCTGCACCTGCATGGCCAAACTGGAGGAGCTGCAGTCACACCTGTGTGAGCCTTGCGTGGCTCCCTGCCACATCCGTGGGCATAAATGTGTTTCCTTACAGAATTCACACGAATAGAAATGCCTCCTCTTTGGCTTTATTAATGCCATTTATTTTTAATAGAGGGGAAAATTGAAATAAGTTCTTTATGTGAAGTCTGCTTAGGGAAGGAATCTGGGGAAAAAAAACTTAAAAGTTAATTTTTTTTTTTAATCTTGAAATCTTGTGCTTAGTAAGTGTTTAAAAATTTCTGGCAGTCCTGTTAGTAAAAATAATTATTCACAGCCTTCTGGGTGTTGTGGATCTTTTCATTTTATATGTTCAAAAGAAAGGGGGATTCTTCCAAATCCTCAAATGTACAAAAGTACATTAATTTCATTTTCATCACATTTCTTCATTGCATTAGATTTGCATGGATTTATAACCCAGAGATGTAGTAGTGGTGTGGGAAGGAAGGAGAGCTTTTTCTTTTTTCTTTTCTTTTTTTTCCAGGGAGGCGTTTTGGGTCATTTTAGATGAAAGAAACTTCACTTCATGCTATTTGGATGCTATAACACCCCTCTAGAGGAGACACGAAAGGGAAAAATGTAGGGAAAAATGTTGATGGCAGATTTGGACCTCTGTGTGTTTGTGTGTGTGTTGTTGTTTTTTTCAATTTCAATACAGAATCTAATTAATACTTTCGTATAATGTCAGCCACACTTCTCAGGAACCGATTATCTTTTGCAGGGAAGCGTATTTATTAGGTGGGGATTGTTTGTGTCAAGCCCTTGTTGCGCAGCATGGCTAGAAGTGATGGATCCCATTTGGCTGATCAGGGAAATGCAATTCCTATGGAATCCAGAGGAGTCAGTGCCATTAAATGGAAGGTAACACCACAATTTACAGAGACACTTTCAGACCCCGCGAGCCCGCGCTGTGCAGAGCCTCTGCAGCTGTCCAGCCAGCAGGGTTGGACAGCAGGGCTGTCCCCGCTGGAGCTTGGGGACATGGGGCGGCAGCAGGGAGCAGGGCAGGCTGCACGGAGCAGTCCTGCGAGCGGTGCCTCGGGTATCCCAGCTGTGAGACTGCATGTGTTTTATCCTCTGTTTCGGGCAAATGGTGAAGTAAGTTCTCAGAGTGAATTCTATCAATCGCATCTATTTCACTGACGAATCCCATTATGCTTTTTTTTTTTTAATTAAAAAAAAAACTGAATTATCTAAATTTATTTGATTACAAAGACTCTTGGCCATTTCAACGAGTGCTTAGGAAGAACATCCTGCAAAAAGGAAGGTTGGAAGTTCTGATGTCCATAGCAGATTCAGTTTTGCTCTTTCTTCTCTATTTGTTTTGAATGGTGACTTCGTTGTTCAGCCTTCACCATAAAAAATGGACATTAATCTGCTGGCTGGATGGCGTGAAGCTGGGGTACCTGCTGGCCTGAAGGCAATTAGCACATATTAGCATCTACTGCTTGAATATCACTGCTGTGCTGCTGCTTTGCTCCCTCGTTTTGTTTCAGCACGTTTCGCTTCAGTGCCAGTCTCCAGTGCTAGTTACTGCTGCTTTTATCCTTGCTATTGTACAGCATGTGATGAAGTGCTCCTCGAAAGGTTATTCCACTTCTTAAAGGAAGAATGGTTTAGACATGGATGCTCTGGGACTATTTGCTAACAGGACAGTGTTGCAATTCACAGTGCAATGTCATGTATGATATAACTTACCATGTGTTGCATAATATGGTATACAAAGTTCTCATTTATATCCTAACTAATATAATATAAGCTACTATAAAGTGCTCTTTTTTTCAAAAGATTGAGTAATTCTAACTAAATAAATGGAAACTATGTGCATAATCAGTAATTGCTATTCTCATCATAGCAGCAAAACAAAAATATGTAGCATTACTTTGGGGATGCTATTTTGGATGAAAGAATGCTGTCTTTCAAGGCAAGTGGAAAGTATGATTAATGCTTGAGAAATGAAGTGTTTTGGATGTTTTTGTGTGGGGTTACTGCCATGCCACTGTAAAGAGTTAGTCCTGGGCTGTAAATGAGCTCAAGCCTTCCAGTTCCTTGTTTATAGAGATGCTTAAAGGTCATGTCCCTCTTTGAAGCTTCATTTCTAAATGTAGTGGAGCACGAAGAGTTTTCCTATTTGAAATCTTTGTGCCAGCATCAGATGTTGAAAGCACATTCAGCTGGCTTGTGCAGCAGTGTTCCTCTGTGGCCCAGTTTTGGTGCTCCTGCCCCATTTCTTTCCCAGGTCTGCTCCATGCAGCTGCTGGCATCACGCCCTGCTATGAGACCTGCACCTGATCCGCTGTGAAAAACTGGGAATTACGGTGCCCTTTTGAACAAGGGTCTGTTCTGAGGTGATCTTGTAGTTTCTATATTTGTTTTCATTGCTCTTGTGATCGTGGAAAATTGGTTGAATTACATTAGTAATATGGGTTGTGTTTTTTGGCAAATGATGATGGAGTTGGAGGCACAGAATGAAAAGGAGCTCTCCAACCAAATGGAAGACTCTTTGAACCAGTCCTTCATAGGAGGCTTATAGTGCAGCAAGAATCTGCTAGAGCTTATAAATTTATAAATTAATTGCCTGCATTGCCGATACCAAAAGCAAGCTTGTTGTTCATGTCCCGCTCCAAAGCATCAAGGCCAGGAGGGCTCCGGAGGGCCCTCACTGACATCGGAGCGGGCGCATGGCTTTCCGCGGTGTGAATTCCTTTGAATGTCAGTTTCTCTATGGCGGATTATCCCCCACAGATGTCTCGGATCCTGGGAATATCTTCCACGATAAAAAAAGGAAAGCTGGCATCTCAACTGTCCTTTAATAATCTGCAGACTCGTTAATTTATGTATTTTGTGATACTTGATAGCTACAGATGCAACAAACCTTTCTTCACGTGCGAGCTGGTTTGATTGCAAAGTATGCACAAATTTGTGTTTCTGTAGGACAGTGGATTATGGAATATTGTGTCTTGTCTTTGCATTGAATCTTTTAACATACCAGTGGATAAAGCAGGAGGGCTGGTCTTCCCAGTCTTAAATCAATCCTCTTTTACTGATCATGCCTTCTCCCCTCTCCCTTTCCTTCCTCTCTCCCTGTGCAGAGTTAGTCTAAAATGCTGGTTAAGGTCAGAACAAGTTTATGCCGGTTAAAAGCAGACAC